>NC_046167.1:3716597-3744097 GCF_011064425.1 Rattus rattus | reverse complement strand
GTAATACTGCTTGAGTTCAGGGATAGCGATTCCCCCGGAAGTCCTTTTATTGTTAAGGATAGTTTTAGCTATCCTGGGTTTTTTGTTATTCCAGATGAATTTATAAATTGTTCTATCTAACTCTATGAAGAAATGGGTTGGAATTTTGATGGGGATTGCATTGAATCTGCAGATAGCTTTTGGTAAAATGGCCTTTTTTACTATATTAATCCTGCCAATCCATGAACATGGGAGATCTTTCCATCTTCCGAGGTCTTCTTCAATTTCTTTTTTCAGAGGCTTGAAGTTCTTGTCATGCAGATCTTTCACTTGCTTGGTTAAAGTCACACCGAGGTATTTTTATATTATTTGGGACTATTAAGAAGGGTGTCGTTTCCCTAATTTCTTTCTCAACTTGTTTCTCTTTTGTGTAGAGGAAGGCTACTGATTTATTTGAGTTAATTTTATACCCAGCCACTTTCCTGAAGGTGTTTATCATGTTTACTAGTTCTCTGGTGGAACTTTTGGGATCGCTTAAATATACTATCATATCATCTGCAAATAGTAATATTTTGACTTCTTCTTTTCTAATCTGTATCCCTTTGATCTCCTTTTGTTGTCTGATTGCTCTGGCTAGGACTTCGAGAACTATATTGAATAAGTAGGGAGAGAGTGGGCAGCCTTGTCTAGTCCATGATTTTAGTGGGATTGCTTCAAGTTTCTCTCCATTTATGTTAATGTTAGCTACTGGTTTACTGTATATGGCTTTTACTATGTTTAGGTATGGGCCTTGAATTCCTTTTCTTTCCAGGACTTTTATCATAAAGGGGTGTTGAATTTTGTCAAATGCTTTCCCAGCATCTAATGAAATGATCATGTGGTTTTTATCTTTCAATTTGTTTATATAGTGGATTATGTTGATGGTTTTCTGAATATTAAATCATCCCTGCATACCTGGTATGAAGCCTACTTGATCAGGATGCGATGACTGTTTTAATGTGTTCTTGGATTTGGTTTGCAAGAATTTTATTGATTATTTTTGTGTCAATATTCATAAGGGAAATTGGTCTGAAGTTCTCTTTGTTGGGTCTTTGTGTGGTTTAGGTATAAGAGTAATTGTGGCTTCATAGAAGGAATTTGGTAGCGCTCCGTCTGTTTCAGTTTTGTGGAATATTTTGGGCAGTATTGGTACAAGGTCTTCTATGAAGATCTGATAGGATTCTGCACTGAACCCATCTGGACCTGGGCTCTTTTTGGTTGGGAGACCTTTAATGACTGCTTCTATTTCTTTAGGAGTTATGGGGTTGTTTAAATGCTTTATCTGTTCCTGATTTACCTTTGGTAGCTGGTATTTGTCTAGGAAATTGTCCATTTCCTCCAGATTTTCAAGTTTTGTTGAATATAGGTTTTTGTAGTAGGATCTGATGATTTTTTTTAATTTCCTCAGATTCTGTTGTTATGTCTCCCTTTTCATTCCTGATTTTGTTAATTTGGACACACTTTCTGTGTCCTCTTATTAGTCTGGCTAAGGGTTTATCTATCTTGTTGATTTTCTCAAAGAACCAGCTTTTGGTTCTGTTGATTCTTTGTATACTCCTTTTTGTTTCTACTTAGTTGATTTCAGCTCTAAGTTTGATTATTTTCTGCCTTTTACTCCTTCTCGGTGTATTTGCTTCTTTTTGTTCTGGAGCTTTTAGGTGTGCTGTCAAGCTGCTGACATATGCTCTCTCCTGTTTCTTTCTGCAGGCACTCAGTGCTATGAGTTTTCCTCTTAGCACATTTCATTGTGTCCCATAAGTTTGGGTATGTTGTACCTTCATTTTCATTAAATTCTAAGAAGTCTTTAATTTCTTTCTTTATTTCTTCCTTGACCAGGTTATCATTGAGTAGAGCATTGTTCAACTTCCATGTATATGTGGGCATTCTTCCCTTATTGTTATTGAAGACCAGCTTTAGCCCATGGTGGTCTGATAGGACGCATGGGATTATTTCTATCTTTCTGTACCTGTTGAGGCCTGTTTTATGACCGAGTATATGGTCAATTTTGGAGAAAGTACCATGAGGTGGTGAGAAGAAGGTATATCCTTTTGTTTTAGGATAGAATGTTCTATAAATATCTGTTAAGTCCATTTGGTTCATGACTTCTCTTAGTCTGTCTATGTCTCTGTTTAATTTCTGTTTCCATGATCTGTCCATTGATGAGAGTGGGATGTTGAAATTTCCTACTATTATTGTGTGAGGTGCAATGTATGCTTTGAGCTCTAGTAAGGTTTCTTTTATGTATGTAGGTGCCCTTGTATTTGGAGCATAGATATTTAGGATTGAGAGTTCATCTTGGTGGATTTTTCCTTTTATGAATATGAAGTATCCTTCTTTATCTTTTTTGATGACTTTTGGTTGAAAATTGATTTTATTCGATATTAGAATGTCTACTCCAGCTTGCTTCTTCAGACCATTTGCTTGGAAAGTTGTTTTCCAGCCTTTTCCTCTGAGGTAGTGTCTGTCTTTGTCTCTGAGGTGTGTTTCCTGTAGGCAGCAAAATGCTGGATCCTCATTACATATCCAGTTTGTTAAGCTGTGTCTTTTTATTGGGGAATTGAGTCCATTGATGTTGAGAGATATTAAGGAATAGTGATTGTTGCTTCCTGGTATCTTTGTATTTGGAGGTGAGATTATGTTTGTGTGCTTCTCTTCTTTTTGTTTTGTTGCAAAAAGATTAGTTTCTTGCTTTTTCTACAATGTAACTCGCTTCCTTGTTTTGGGCTTTACCATCTATTATCCTTTGTAGGGCTGGATTTGTAGAAAGATATTGTGTAAATTTGGTTTTGTCATGAAATATCTTGGTTTCCCCATCTATGTTAATTGAGAGTTTTGCTGGATAGCACCAGCATCTCTTCCCCTGAGCTCAGTGTAGCTTGTAACTGGGAAGTGGGCATTAGTATACCAAGGCTCACTGAGAGTAGCAGGCCCCCACTCCTGGTCAAACAACAATAGAAAATTTAGCACAGGCTGGTCCCAAATTTTCAGTATTCCATCAATGTGTGTGTGTGTGTGTGTGTGTGTGTGTGTGTGTGTGTGTGTGTGTGTGTGTGTATCTTTCCAAGTGTTGAAATAGCAGGCCTGTCCCACCATGCCCAAACTGAAATGAGTTTCTTAATGCTCAGAGAAAACATTTCTCTTTCCCTTTATATTTCCCTGTAGTCTTGGATTCAAACTCCCATGATAGCATTAACAGCAGTAGAAACAATAGGAGTCCAAAACTGAAGGCAGAATTCTTCTTGCTGGCAAAAAGAACCACGCCTATGAGACTCTGGGACAAGACCTGTCTAGTTGCAAGTTTTACTCATTCTGTCTTCCCGCTACTTATCCCTAAACACGATCATGTCAGCAAGTACTTTGTAGTAGGAAAGTCCTAGATTTCTTGGGAAGCCTCGGGGAACTAAAATGTACCATGCCCTGGAGATAGAACAGAAAAAGGAGATTAGAAAACCAGCAACTCGATTAGGGGAATGTCCTTGGCACAACAAGTTGTTCATCTATGCCCACTCTGAAATTTGTTCCTGCCATTAATTAACAATGTAGTCTGGAGTCAAAACAATTAGCAAAATTTTGCCCAATGCTCTTCATCTTGAAAATAATTATAAGCAGTAATTGTTCCTATGCACTCATCACGGTGGTTAGCGGTGCTAGACACACCCATAGTAAAGACCAACAAGCATCAGCTCTCTTTGAAGCCTGGATGTCCCCTGTGAAACCACAGCGCTAGGGCCTGGTCTTCCAAGTCTTAGGGCCAGAGTCCCGGACCAGCGGAGGATCCCTGCCTTCAGCAGCTCTCTGCTCCCAGACCCCCCGGAGGGGAGTTCTGGCCGCCTGGTCTGGCGGGCACTCCTGAGGCAGCAGAGCGGAGGAGACCACCAACGCCGCCCATCTCTGCCCACATCCCTGGCCCAGGAGGATACTGTATCGGCCTCTGGGTACCCGTGGGGAGGGCCCAGGGCAGCAGATCCACTGCATCTGAGACACCGCACCTGAAGGGACCGACCCGGATAAACAGTTCTCTGCACCCCAAATCCCATGGGAGGAGAGCTAAACCTTCAGAGGCGGACACGCCTGGGAAACCAGAAGAGACTGCACGCTGCACACAGTACTGACCCCAGAGGAAAACAAAAGCTATCTGGAACCCTGGTGCACGGAACCTCCCGGAAGAAAAGGCGCAGATCTTCCTGGCTGCTGAGGCCGTGGAGAGCTCATAGGCAACACCCACTAGCAAACTTGAGCCTGGGGACCACAGGTAAGACAAACTTTTCTGCTACAAAAGACTTGCCTGGTGAACTCAAGACACAGGCTCACAGGAACAGCTGAAGACCTGTAGAGAAGAAAAACTACTGCGCCCAAAAGCAGAACACTCTGTCCCCATAACTGGCTGAAAGAAAACAGGAAAACAGGTCTACAGCACTCCTGAAACACAGGCTTATAAGACAGTCTAGCCACTGTCAGAAATAGCAGAACAAAGTAACACTAGAGATAATCTGATGGCGAGAGGCAAGCGCAGGAACCCAAGCAACAGAAACCAAGACTACATGGCATCATCGGAGCCCAATTCTCCCACCAAAGCAAACACGGAATATCCAAACACACCAGAAAAGCAAGATCTAGTTTCAAAATCATATTTGATCATGATGTTGGAGGACTTCAAGAAAGACGTGAAGAACTCCCTTAGAGAAACACAGGAAAACATAAATAAACAAGTAGAAGCCTACAGAGAGGAATCATAAAATTCCTAAAAAATTCCAGGAAAATATAAATAAACAAGTAGAAGCCCATAGAGAGGTCACAAAATCCCTAAAAAAGAATTCCAGGAAAACATAAATAAACAAGTAGAAGCCCATAGAGAGAGAGTCACAAAATCCCTGAAAAATTCCAGGAAAACACAATCAAACAGTTGAAGGAATTAAAAATGGAAATAGAAGCAATCAAGAAAGAACACATGGAAACAACCCTGGATATAGAAAACCAAAAAGAAGAGACAAGGAGCTGTAGATACAAGCTTCACCAACAGAATACAAGAGATGGAAGAGAATCTCAGGAGCAGAAGATTCCATAGAAATCATTGACTCAACTGTCAAAGATAATGTAAAAGCGGAAAAAGCTACTGGTCCAAAACATACAGGAAATCCAGGACTCAATGAGAAGATCAAACCTAAGGATAATAGGTATAGAAGAGAGTGAAGACTCCCAGCTCAAAGGACCAGTAAATATCTTCAACAAAATCATAGAAGAAAACTTCCTAACCTAAAAAAAGAGATACCCATAGGCATACAAAAGCCTACAGAACTCCAAATAGATTGGACCAGAAAAAAAACACCTCCGTCACATAATAGTCAAAACACCAAACGCACAAAATAAAGAAAAGAATATTAAAAGCAGTAAGGAAAAAAAAGGTCAAGTAACATATAAAAGGCAGACCTATCAGAATCACACCAGACTTTTAGCCCAGAAACTATGAAGGCCAGAAGATCCTGGACTGATGTCATACAGACCCTAAGAGAACACAAATGCCAGCCCAGGTTACTGTATCCTGCAAAACTCTCAATCAACATAGATGGAGAAACCAAGATATTCCATGACAAAACCAAATTTACACAATATCTTTCTACAAATCCAGCACTACAAAGGATAATAAATGGTAAAGCCCAACATAAGGAGGCAAGCTATACCCTAGAAGAAGCAAGAAACTAATCGTCTTGGCAACAAAACAAAGAGAAAAAAAGCACACAAACATAACCCCACTTCCAAATATGAATACAACCGGAAGCAATAATCACTATTCCTTAATATCTCTCAACATCAATGGCCTCAACTCCCCAATAAAAAGACATAGATTAACAAACTGGATACGCAACGAGGACCCTGCATTCTGCTGCCTACAGGAAACACACCTCAGAGACAAAGACAGACACTACCTCAGAGTGAAAGGCTGGAAAACAACTTTCCAAGCAAATGGTCAGAAGAAGCAAGCTGGAGTAGCCATTCTAATATCAGATAAAATCAATTTTCAACTAAAAGTCATCAAAAAAAGATAAGGAAGGACACTTCATATTCATCAAAGGAAAAATCCACCAAGATGAACTCTCAATCCTAAATATCTATGCCCCAAATACAAGGGCACCTACATACATAAAAAGAAACCTTACTAAAGCTCAAAACACACATTGCACCTCACACAATAATAGTAGGAGATTTCAACACCCCACTCTCATCAATGGACAGATCATGGAAACAGAAATTAAACAGAGGCGTAGACAGACTAAGAAAGTCATGAGCCAAATGGACTTAACGGATATTTATAGAACGTTCTACCCTCATGCAAAAGGATATACGTTCTTCTCAGCTCCTCATGGTACTTTCTCCAAAATTGACCATATAATTGGTCAAAAAACGGGCCTCAACAGGTACAGAAAGATAGAAATAATCCCATGTGTGCTATCGGACCACCACGGCTTAAAACTGGTCTTCAATAACAATAAAGGAAGAATGCCCACATATCGTGGAAATTGAACAATGCTCTACTCAATGATAACCTGGTCAAGGAAGAAATAAAGAAAATTAAAGACTTTTTAGAATTTAATGAAAATGAAGATACAACATACCCAAACTTATGGGACACAATGAAAGCTGTGCTAAGAGGAAAACTCATAGCGCTGAGTGCCTGCAGAAAGAAACAGGAAAGAGCATATGTCAGCAGCTTGACAGCACACCTAAAAGCTCTAGAACAAAAAGAAGCAAATACACCCAGGAGGAGTAGAAGGCAGGAAATAATCAAACTCAGAGCTGAAATCAACCAAGTAGAAACAAAAAGGACCATAGAAAGAATCAACAGAACCAAAAGTTGGTTCTTTGAGAAAATCAACAAGATAGATAAACCCTTGGCCAGACTAACGAGAGGACACAGAGAGTGTGTCCAAATTAACAAAATCAGAAATGAAAAGGGAGACATAACTACAGATTCAGAGGAAATTCAAAAAATCATCAGATCTTACTATAAAAGCCTATATTCAACAAAACTTGACAATCTGCAGGAAATGGACAATTTCCTAGACAGATACCAGGTACCGAAGTTAAATCAGGAACAGATAAACCAGTTAAACAACCCCATAACTCCTAAGGAAATAGAAGAAGTCATTAAAGGTCTCCCAACCAAAAAGAGCCCAGGTCCAGACGGGTTTAGTGCAGAATTCTATCAGACCTTCATAGAAGACCTCGTACCAATATTATCAAACTATTCCACAAAATTGAAACAGATGGAGCACTACCGAATTCCTTCTATGAAGCCACAATTACTCTTATACCTAAACCACACAAAGACCCAACAAAGAAAGAGAACTTCAGACCAATTTCCCTTATGAATATCGATGCAAAAATACTCAATAAAATTCTGGCAAACCGAATCCAAGAGCACATCAAAACAATCATCCACCATGATCAAGTAGGCTTCATCCCAGGCATGCAGGGATGGTTCAATATCTGGAAAACCATCAACGTGATCCATTATATAAACAAACTGAAAGAACAAAACCACATGATCATTTCATTAGATGCTGAAAAGCATTTGACAAAATTCAACACCCCTTCATGATAAAAGTCCTGGAAAGAATAGGAATTCAAGGCCCATACCTAAACATAGTAAAAAGCCATATACAACAAACCAGTTGCTAACATTAAACTAAATGGAAGAAACTTGAAGCAATCCCACTAAAATCAGGGACTAGACAAGGCTGCCCTCTCTCCCTACTTATTCAATATAGTTCTTGAAGTTCTAGCCAGAGCAATCAGACAACAAAAAGGAGGTCAAGGGGATACAGATCGGAAAAGAAAGAAGTCAAAATATCACTATTTGCAGATGATATGATAGTATATTTAAGTGATCCCAAAAATTCCACCAGAGAACTACTAAAGCTGATAAACAACTTCAGCAAAAGTGGCTGGGTATAAAATTAACTCAAATAAATCAGTAGCCTTCCTCTACACAAAAAAAACAGGCCGAGAAAGAAATTAGGAAATGACACCCTTCATAATAGTCCCAAATAATTTAAAAAAACTCAGTGTGACTTTAACCAAGCAAGGGAAAGATCTGTACAATAAGAACTTCAAGACTCTGAAGAAAGAAATTGAAGAAGATCTCAGAAGATGGAAAGATCTCCCATGCTCATGGATTGGCAGGATTAATATAGTAAAAATGGCCATTCTACCCAAAGCGATCTACAGATTCAATGCAATCCCCATCAAAATACCAATCCAATTCTTCAAAGAGTTAGACAGAACAATTTGCAAATTCATCTGGAATAACAAAAAACCCAGGATAGCTAAAACTATCCTCAACAATAAAAGGACTTCAGGGGGAATCACTATCCCAGATCTCAAGCAGTATTACAGAGCAATAGTGATAAAAACTGCATGGTATTGGTACAGAGACAGACAGATAGACCAATGGAACAGAATTGAAGACCCAGAAATGAACCCACACACCTATGGGCACTTGATTTTTTTTGAAGGGCCAAAACCATCCAATGGAAAAAAAGATAGCATTTTCAGCAAATGGTGCTGGTTCAACTGGAGGTCAACATGTAGAAGAATGCAGATCGATCCATGCTTATCACCCTGTACAAAGCTTAAGTCCAAGTGGATCAAGGACCTCCACATCAAACCAGATACCTCAAACTAATAGAAAAAAACTAGGGAAGCATTTGGAACACATGGGCACTGGAAAAAATTTCCTGAACAAAACACCCATGGCTTATGCTCTAAGATCAAGAAGCGACAAATGGGATCTCATAAAACTGCAAAGCTTCTGTAAGGCAAAGGACACTGTGGTTAGGACAAAACGGCAACCAACAGATTGGGAAAAGATCTTTACCAATCCTACAACAGATAGAGGGCTTATATCCAAAATATACAAAGAACTGAAGAAGTTAGACAGCAGGGAGGCAAATAACCCTATTAAAAAATGGGGTTCAGAGCTAAACAGAGAATTCACAGCTGAGGAATGCCGAATGGCTGAGAAACACCTAAAGAAATGTTCAACATCGTTAGTCATAAAGGAAATGCAAATCAAAACAACCCTGAGATTTCACCTCACACCAGTGAGAATGGCTAAGATCAAAAACTCAGGTGACAGCAAATGCTGGCGAGGATGTGGAGAAAGGGAACACTCCTCCATTGTTGGTGGGGTTGCAGACTGCTACAACCATTCTGGAAATCAGTCTGGAGGTTCCTCAGAAAATTGGACATTGAACTGCCTGAGGATCCAGCTATACCTCTCCTGGGCATATACCCAAAAGATGCCCCAACATATAAAAAAAGACACGTGCTCCACTATGTTCATCGCAGCCTTATTTATAATAGCCAGAAGCTGGAAAGAACCCAGATGCCCTTCAACAGAGGAATGGATACAGAAAATGTGGTACATCTACACAATGGAATATTACTCAGCTATCAAAAACAATGACTTTGTGAAATTAAGTAGGCAAATGGTTGGAACTGGAAACTATCATCCTGGTGAAGCTAACCCAATCACAGAAAGACATACATGGTATGTACTCATTGATAAGTGGCTATTAGCCCAAATGCTTGAATTACCCTAGATGCCTAGAACAAATGAAACTCAAAGACGGATGATCAAAATGTGAATGCAGATCGCTCATGAGAGACACAGCCAGAATACAGCAAATACAGAGGCGAATGCCAGCAGCAAACCACTGAACTGAGAATAGGACCCCCGTTGAAGGAATCAGAGAAAGAACTGGAAGAGCTTGAAGGGGCTCGAGACCCCATATGTACAACAATGCCAACCAACCAGAGCTTCCAGGGACTAAGCCACTACCTAAAGACTATACATGGACTGACCCTGGACTCTGACCTCATAGGAAGCAAAGAATATCCTAATAAGAGCACCAGTGGAAGGGAAGCCCTGGGTCCTGCTAAGACTGAACCCTAGTGAACTAGACTGTTGGGAGAGGGCAGCAATGGGGGGGGGGCAGTGGGGAACACCCAGAAGGGGAGGGGGGGGGGATGTTTGCCGGAAACCGGAAAGGGAATAACATTAAAATGTATATAAATACTCAAGTTAATAAAAAAAAAAAAAAACCAGCAACTCAGAGTTTACTCTGAACTCCTAGGATTACCCTCAACTTCTCGTGCACTGAGTTCCTGAGCCATATGTAAATATGCATCAACCATAAGAATTGAGCTATATTAAAGAAACAAGGGAGGACCATAGAAGGCATATGAAGGTCTATGAATACAGATTGAAAAAGACCTGTAAATTCTCAGAAAATTCAGTTTTAGAATGGAATTCAGACATCCAAAAAAGTTTGCGTTCAGAACTTGCAACCAATCAGGGTCTTTGACTGAAACAATAAAATTCTTTGGAAAGGATTCAAGTTCTTTTTTCCTCTGAATTTATTTTTTTAAGATTTATTTATTTATATATGTGAGTAGTCAGGCATCAGATCCCATTACAGATGGTTTTGAGCCAATGTGAGTACTGGGAATTGAACTCAGGACCTCTGGAAGGCAGTCAATGCTCTAACCACTGAGCCATCTAGCCCAGATCAAGTTCTTATAACAACATTCAAAAACACCCAAATCCAATACAAAAATTCTCCAGCTTAAAGAACTAAGAAGGGGTTGAGGATTTAGCTCAGTGGTAGAGCACTTGCCTAGCAAGCACAAGGCCCTGGTTCAGTCCCCAGCTCCAAAAAAAAAAAAAAAAAAAGAACTAAGAAAAAGTTCCTCACTGGACAAAAGACAGTCAATGAGCAATTACACTGTCTGCAGTTTGGAATACTGGAAGAATTTCAAGTTTGTTGTACTATTCCAAAAGCTCAAGTTCTTGAAGCAAATGGGAAGAGAGTGTACAAACATAAATGAAAATATAAAATTTATAAAAATCAAAAAGAAGACGATGCAAATATTTCAGACTGAAAAAGTGAATAAATCCTCAAATTTCCGATATTTTGCTTAAAAGACCACTAAAAGAAATTCCTAGGGATTCGCAAAGATTTAATGCTAAAGAAGTAATTCAGATGCCCTTAAGTAATCCTCAGTCAAATTTGGAAACACATGGAAAATGGAGAGGTGGAAAATGTAAGAGGCAAAAGAGGGGAGAGGTGGGAGTGCTTGAGATTGGGAGGTGGGAGAGGTGGAAGAGAGGAACCCGGGAAGAGGCAGAGGCGGAGAAAGAAACAGAGTTGAGAGGCGGGATTCTGAGAGGCGGAGAGTTTTCCCTCAGAGTAAGTTGGAGAGTTCGAGAGGCGGAGAGGAGAGGGTGGAGAGGCAGAGGTGAGAGGCTCAGTCGGTGGAGAGGCGGGATGAGGCGGAGGAGGCGGAGAGGCGGAGAGGATGCTGGGAAAGAGGATGATGACGCAGAGAGGGTCAGATAGAGCTCATCATTCGAGAGGTTGCCCTTCAGTCCATGTAAGGTTAGGAAACTTAATGTCAGATAGAGCTGTGGATTTTTAAAAGACACATGGCGTTGGCTTGTTGCACCAACCTTAGCTTGGCACATGGAATCACTGGATTCATGTCCATCAGCCCTAAATCATAATGGCTCTGCCTTCCCCCTGGAAAATGCCTACATGTCGCCCTTCTGTGTGCATGCATGTGTTTGTGCATGCATGTGCAGTGGTTCAAAAAGTGTGTGTGTGTGTGTGTGTGTGTGTTGTGTGTGTGTGTGTGTGTGTGTGTGTGTGTCCCTGCAGAGGAAAACCTTCAACCTAGTAGCCCTTCTGAGCAAAACCAACTAGATATGTGTAATAAGTTTCATTTTAGCTTTGGAAAAAAAATGCTTAGCTCTAAGAAGTCAGGGGCATAGATTTTCTCTTCTCTAATTTCTTTTAACCCATTTGGAAGACAGATTAAAATACTTGTGGTTTTAAATTCCATACCCCGAGGATCAATATCCTCTCCAGGGAAACCAATCAGTTCTTCTTTGTGCTTGTTTCAAGAAATCAGAATGATAAATGCTGACCCTAGCCAAGTGAGTGCTAAATACCCCTGAGTCAAAGGAGGTCACACCCATTGACTACAAATCCTAGCTAGGACACACCCTCATGCATTTCACAGCCTTTACTCCCCTGAGGGCCTAAGGCTTCATTCAGAGTCAGGGACAAAAAGTCATCTAGTTTTTAAGATAAGACAAGACGAAAAGTACCCTTCTACAAAACCTCCTATCTGAGCACAGGCAAACTTCCATTTCAACACAGGTAAGGGTTTTTACAGACTGTGAATGGGATATGCTTTACCACAGATTCTGTGTAGTGTCTTTACAACGTACCTTTTCCCAAAGTGTGTGTGTTAAATTCAACCCTCACTGGTTCACTACAGTCAGGCAGGTCTGAAGCATATCTTAGTATTCCCCTCGAACTTGGAGCCAAAGCACCGGTGGAGCAGCTGCCCTCCATGGTGTCTCTTCAGCCACTGTCTGTAGCAGACGTTATCTGGGGCTACTCAACGATGTCAAAACACAGGGTGATAATCGAGTCCAGTCTCTGCCTTTGATCAATTAGAAGGAGTCAGATCAACATAAATGCATCCACAAGCTCTGCAAGAACTAATATGTCGTGTCTAAACATCCTCAGATTGGCTTAAATCCTGAATCATGAACCCATAAAAGCTGTGTGAGCCCCCTGTGAGATGACTCCAGCGTAGCATGTTCGCCACCAAGCCCTACAACCCAGTTCAGTCCTTTGGTACACCTGCACATGGTGGAGAAAGAGAACCAACTCCCACACGTTTCCCTCTGACCTCCATGTGTACCCCCACCCCTGACTCTGGTGTCAATAATCAGTGCAAAGTAGCAATCAGACGTGGTGGCTGTCCTCTGGGATTGGCTACAGGATGACTGGGTCTCAATTTAGTATCATACATTAGCCGTTTCTTCAACAAGATGAATTACAACATCATACTTGTGGTGGTGTAGCTAATCTAACCTCCAGTCCCAGAGGCGACAAGGACCTTTACCATCTCGCTTGTTTTTCCAATGAGCAGACTTCATGTTTTGTTTGTATGCAGATGTGAGCATAACAGAGCTGATAAAATTCTTTCCTTTGAAATAATACTGATACAGATTATTTGTACATATAGTTACCAAATATAAACATTTGAGGTGTTCCTGGAAGTTCATAACTCTAGTAAACTTCCTTAACTAAGGTGTATGTTATCTTTATAATGAAATAGAGAACCTTAGACCTCTGAGGACTTCACCACAATTCCCTGCACCCCCCATCCTGATTGTCTCCCTCCATCCTCAGTCCCCTGCTCAGCCCTAGGCAATGGAACCTATATTCAGCCAATCAAGCTTTATGACATAGCAGAGAAGGGTGAGGAAAGGGTTCCTTCAGTCATTTTGGCTCTCTGTACGCATGCAGGCTTTCAACCACAGAGGCATCAGTATCTTCCCAAGCTGAGTTCATGGGTTCCAGAATATAACGGGCAGCTCAGGATGCAGAGGGGAATAGTTTGCTTCAATGGAAGAGATACTTGAGGGAAAACAGACAGCCCATGGGAAGGGCAAAGAACAGTGAGATTGAAATCGCAGGCACCCTTGAGAGGTGGCAGAGAGCAGCCATGGTCAGAGGAAAGAGCTCTTAATTCTTCCAGATCAGTGATAGTACTCTGTACCAAATTCAAAATAAAATTGTGGACAAATAACGTACTAATAAGAGCCATGGTTGAAAGCTGAACCTGGTTGGCGCTTTGTAATCTCAGCTATTGAAAGAAAGAAAAAAGCTCGAAAATATATAAAACAAATTTACTGAGGATTATATGCGATTTGGTTAGAAAAGGTAGGCAATTTTATTAACTGTAATTGCAATTAAATTTCGACACCAGTACGCCCACTTCTATACCCTGAACATCACTTCACCTGCTGAATGGAAGAAACCTTTCACGTGGGCTAGGCAATTAAGGGCGCAATAGATTTTGCCCCTCCTATCGTAGGTGACCAGCATAGTTCAGTAGCACAGATTTAGCTATAATTGTACTGTTTATAACCCATTGGTTAGGCTTAATGCACTACCTACAACTGAGCTACATTCCCAGGCCCCTCAAGAAACCTAAGAGAGGAACCGAGAGTAAGTGCCAGCCTTCCAGGAGACCTGAGTTCCGCTCCTAGTGCCCAGCACATAGGCGTGCCCAGTTCAACAGGGCCCAGGTTCCAGTGGGAGATCCAACACTTTCAAGGCACCAGTAGCCTACATCCAAGTGCATGGGCCACACAGAGACAAGCCGTTTTTAAAAATGAAATACAAAGGTGAGAAACAGATGAAGCTAATTTAATATACTTTGACCTCGTTGCCCTGGTTGGTCTAGGGGGGAGGTGGGATGTAAAATTTCATCACTCAGTATAATGTTGTTGGAGCGCCACGACCTGGGATGATTAAGTATGGGAATGAGCCTCAGTGGATAGGATTTGTGCTCAAAGCAGGTCCCAGGAGAGCTGCCCGGGTTTGTCCCCTCCATAGCCTGTAAGGATCCAACAGAATGAGAGCAGGGAAACAGGCTATCACTTAAATACCAGACCCGCCTGAAGCCCTGTTTCTGGACCTCATCCCCCAAGTACCAGGAACGAGTTGTTTATAGACCACCTGATCTGCCGAAGCCCAAACAAAACAAGGCACTGTTCCATTTAAAGCATTACTCAGCCTGTATGTAGTTAATAACAAAGAGAACGTTATGGGAGGCAGGCTCGCCCTTCCTCTTCTACTAAATCTTCCTTCAAAATCACTTTTAAAAATCATTTTATATCACTGTGGTTCAATCTGAACATTGTTTTCAGCAAAGAGTGGCTACAGAGAAGGCCCAGCAATTAACAGTACTCTTCTGTTCTCAGTTTGAGGTTCCTGGGGTTCCGCTCCCAGTAGGAGAGCATTGCAACCGGAACTATCTCGACTCCTAATCCCCTGAACATGCCTTTGTGTCCTTGAAGTCTCCCTGGGTACTATATGTGTGGTATATGTAAACTTATGCAGCCATCTACAAGATGTAACACGAAATAAGGAGAGTAATTAGGGGCGCAGAGAGATGGCTCAATGGTAAAAGAGCACTGAGGACTCCAGAGACCTCAGGTTCAATTCCCAGCATCCACGTGGTGGCTCACCGCAGCCTGTAACTCCAGCCTCAAAGGGGATGCAGTGCCCTGCCTGGCTCAGGCATATACATCACAAAGACACAGATGAAGGTGCAGTCCACCCAATAATGAAAGTTAAATGAAAGTAAGTTTTAAATCTTTTAAAAAAACTTTTCAAAATAAAAACTTGCTTTTAAAGTTTCTTTCACTAGTGATATCAGATGTGTGTTTAGATTTCAGTACCCCAGTTGAAAAACAAATTCAGCCCAAGCCAAGTCTCAAACATACCCAAAAATTATTAAAAAGAAAAACTTTATATCACCACATTTAGTAGAGTTTATTTGAGCAAGGAAACATTGGTGCACAAGACAAAACAAAATCAAAAAAATATAAAACATAGCTATAAACCGGTAGCTCGCCAATGAGACACATTGCTAATGAGCCAACTCTTTCAGCTCCAGCCAATGGGGAGCACACTGCTAGTGGTTAAACCTTCCGCCTAAGCTTGCCACTGAGAGAGCACATTGCTAATGGTTAACCTCTTCAGCTCCAGCCAATGGAGCACATTGCTAGTGGTTAAACTCTTCAGCTCCAGCCAATGAGAGCACATTGCTAATGGTTAAACTCTCAGCTCCAGAGCCAATGGGGAGCACATTGCTAGTGGTTAAACTCTTCAGCTCCAGCCATCGTGAGAGCACATTACAATGGTTAACCTCTTCTTTGGCCCAGCCAATGGGAGCACATTGCTAGTGGTTAAACTCTTCAGCTCCAGCCAATGGGAGCACATTGCATAGTGGCTAAACCTCTTTCAGCTCCAGCCAGCAATGGGAGCACATTGCTAGTGGTTAAACTCTTCAGCTCCAGCCAATGGGAGCACATTGCTAGTGGTTAAACTCTTCAGCTCCAGCCAATGGGGAGTACATTAGTGGCTAACCTCTTCAGCTCCAGCCATAAGCACACATTGCTAGTGGCTAAAACCTCTTCAGCTCCAGCCAATGGGAGCACATCACAGTGGGTTAAACTTCCTTCCAGCTCCAGCCACAATGAGAGTTATTACTACACGGTTAACCTCAGCTCCAGTTCATCAGAGCAAATGCTAGTGGTTAACCTCTTCAGCTCCAGCCAATGGGAGCACATTGCTAGTGGTTAACCTCTTCAGCTCCAGCCAATGGGAGCACAATGCTAGTGCTAAAACTCTTCGGGCTTCTTAGGTCCAGAAATAGGTGACCAGCACCCGTCCAGACAAAATTTTATTTTACTTTAGCGAGTTAATGATATGTAGAGTTCTAAGTTAAGTTTTTACATTGGAAGAGTTCTCATGAGAAGAGCCACTACCTGTCCAATTGCCGTGGCTTAGGGAAACCAAATCACTCGGAGTTCTTAAGGTAAGCAGCTGTCGAGGATATAGGTGAGGCCGTCTGAAACAGAGCCAGACAGAGGAGCACAGCAGAAGAGCCAGACAAGGAGTGAAATGGATGAAGGCGACGCTGTTCTCGCAGAGAGACAGCCCGGCAGAAAAGGACGCCAGAGCTCCCACGGTGGAGAACTTCACAGGAAACCAGCTTGACAAGAGAGCTCTCACTTTGAACAAGAATTGTCGCAGAGGACTATCCACATTCTCCTTTGAATTTTATGGCAGTCACTTTTAAAAATAAAAATTGAAAAAAAAAAAAACGAGTGCTGTTCTTGATTCTAAAAAGCCATAATATATATCAGGAAAAGAAAAGGAATTTGTTAATTCAAAAGCAAAGACCCAAAACTGTGGTCTGGTAATAGAGTGAAAACATCAATCCCTTTTGTCGCTTGCAACAGTTTTCACACAATAAAAAAAAAGTAGGGTCAAGTAGAATAAATCTCAACAGCTCTAATACCCTGGTTATCTCTGTAGACACTGGTAGGAAAGAGGAGCCCCAGCTGCAGTGCTACAAGCGCAAAAGAGAAATTGGGCGGAGGCCCAAACAGCATGCTGGAGGGTGGCGGACCGGCTGGGCCTTCCGCAGATGCAGCTGGGCTGGAAGCCACGATCTGCCAGGCTCTCGGACCTGGGCCCGCCCCTCCAATTTGTGCCTCACCCATAAGAGGAGGACTCGCTGAGGGAGTGACTCGCCTTTATCTTCTGTTTCTTAAGTGACTACAGCTGGGAACTTACTAATCAGCTAGCCTTCCCAGAGTGGCCCCAGATTCAGTTTTTATTATGGTTCAGCCATCACGTTTGAGAAGGACGGCCTATGACAAGCTTTCTCTGTTCTCTTTCCTGTAAGGACAACACAACCTGTAGGCTAGCCACTGACTCCTGACAAATGGTTTCAAGACAAGAACCAAGCCAACAGCCAACTTAAGAGAATTGTTAATCTTTTAGAAAGAGCTCTAGGCGGGCAGGCCTTCCACCAACCAAGCTGCATTCTCAACCAACTTAATGTTGACGTGACGTTATGAAAAGTAAAACACGCAGTTCATTAGCTGTAAGAATTGAATTTAAAATCTCTATAGTCTAGATAAAAATGTGACGATAAAAAGAGCACAGCAGTAAAAAGGATAAATGAAATTAAATTTGTTGTCAAAGGACTTCTATTTATTTTCATCCACTCCAAATTGAGTGGTTTTTTTTTTTTTTCTTTCCAATACCAGGGCTAATTAAAGCTTTGTTTTTATTTTGCCAATCATGCAAGGCAGTGTTGGATTAATATTAGAAACAGAGCAAGAAAGTATTTGTTTATTGCTTTTTTTTGTAAAGAAAAAGAATACTAAGGAAAAATTAGCAAGGTGGTGAGTCCCACTCAAGTGCGTCAAAGAATGCACCTTTCGCTTGAAGCTAAAAACGTTTTATTATGCTTTTTCCTTGTGCATGCATAATGTGTATCTGTGAAGACACAGAAATACCCCACAGGCCTGAGGCAGCCAGGGGGACAGCTTTGTAGAAGTCGGGGTTCTCCCGCCATGTATGGTCAGACCAAACTGGCTGTTGGGTTTGGCAGTTAGACTTCTACTGTTCGGCCATTTTGTCAGGCTAAGAAGTAAAAAAAGAATGTTTACAAACTATCTCGTCTCTGATGCCTATCACGTTGGCTGCAAAGATACAGCAAATCATGGATTCTATTGTGAGTGTGTAAATTGTAGAGCAAGCAATCCGAAATGCACAGCAGAAATGAAGAAGGACCACCGCTTAGAGTTGTGTAACCGTGTCCTTGGTGAGCAGATAGGAAGGGACGGTATTTTAAACACAATTTTTATAGACGTGCGTAATTGGTGAGATTTGGAACACAATAGCCAATCCACATCTTGTAGATAGTTTCACGAGCTTTATTTTTTAGAGGCTTTATGTTTACTTCCTCTCAGGTTTTCTCTAGCTCGTTCTCCTTTTTTAGGCTGCTTCTTCTGGCCCTCGCCAGGTGTATCTGCCATCTCTGTCGGCTCCACCTCCTCTCTTCCAGTTGGAGTCTGACACCTATACATCCGGCTTCTCATTCCCATCGGAGGACATCTCCAGCAGACACAATGCGCTTGTAAATAGGGAACTTTATCATTGCCAGCACGATTATCATTTTGTTTGAGTTTCTGCTAGCGATCAAAGAATACTTAGAGTTTGATGTAGCCTAATTTGCTTAGACTTGCTCTGTTTGAAAGCATGAGAAGGAGGAACACAGTCTAGCTTCATGTAATGCTCTAGGTTCGATTCTAAGAGCTCAGGGTTCGAATTCCTGCATCATGACCTCCCCACCCAATGGCAGCAGTTACATGGGTTAGGTCTCTAGTTTGTGCTCAGAGATCAGTTACACATGTAAGCAAGCAGCTCTGTCAAGGACAGTGTGGTGTATCCTTCTGAGTCCTATTCGCTGGGATATGCCTGCTCACAAACACATCTAGACATTGAGTATAATAAACTATAGCAGAGAGGCTTAATTATGAAATTAACACACTTACATGTACATACCTGTTCTGTGTAAGAGGAAGCCTGGCAGTCATTATAAAGAGAAACATTTGTTTTCCATAAAAGCAAGTTTGTGTCTTATTATTTATTATATCACTATATTTTTAACGATTATCACTCAGATAAAATGAGTTTTATGAAAGATGCCTGTGGTTTCTTGTTATCTTCAAATAAGACATTAAACTCAACACTTTGAAGCCATCTCAGTTCAAAGCTCAAGCTAGACCCAATATTTATAAGCGCCCCCTGTAGGGTGGTAGTCACCCTTACTTTGTCTGAAGCAATAACAGGGCATTTGCCTGATGAATTCTATTACTGGATGTGGGTGACAACTGTTATAACGGTATTAATGCATCTCTCTCTGGGTTGAAGATCCATGTGTTTAGCATTTGGGAGGTAGAGACAGGAAAACCATCTTTCAAGTCAGTCCATGCTAAAGTAATTGAAAGCTGGCACTAAATCTATCTCAAAAGCACAGCAGCAATAGAGTCCTTATTTGGGCGAATGAGAAAAGCCGAAAACATAAAGTAGATCAGGCCAGCAATTTGAGTGCTGATCAATTAGTTACATTCAGAGACCATTATCAAATCTTGTATGTGTGTGTGTGTGTGTATGTCTGTGTGTATGTGTGTGTAGGTGTGTGTAGGTGTGTATAGGTATGTTTGTAGAGGGGTGTGTGTGTATAGGTATGTCTATAGGTGTGTGTGTGTGTGTGTTTATGTGTGTGTTGTATGTGCATGTGTGAGTGTGTGTGTGCATGCCCATGTGTACATGTGAGTGTGTGTGTGTGTGGTGTGTGTGTGTGCATGTGGGAGCGTGTGTTTAAGTGTGTGTGTGAGTGTGTGTGCATGCATGTGTGTGCGTGTGAGTGTCTTGTGAGGGTGTGTGTGGGAGTGTGTTGAGTGTGTGTGTGTGTGTGTGTGTGTGCTTGTTTGTGTGAGTGTGTGCATGTGGGTGTGTGTGTGCATGTGAGTGTGTGTGTCTGTGTGTGTGTGTGTGTGTGTGTGTGTGGGTGTGTCTGGGTGTGTCTGTGTGTGTCTGTGTGTCAGTGTGCATGGGAGTGTGTGTGTCTGTGTGTGTGTCTGTGTGTCAGCATGTGCATGTGAGTGTGTCTGTGTAGTGTGAGTGTGTGAGTGTGTGTGTGTGTGTAAGTGTATGGTGCATGTGGAGTGTGTGTGTCTGTAGGAGTGTGTGTATGTATGGTGTGTGTATGAGTACAAAGCCTGTGGAAATGGACTAAATATTACTATTGATGCAAAAAGGTGTTGAACTAAAGGTATAATCAATAAAAACAAGCAGAAAAGCAAAATGCTAACAAATTAAGTGTTAACTGGAGGATGAACAGAGGCCATTGTCTGCTTGCTTCCTAACAATTAGTGTTTCACGGGCAAAGGAAGATCTGCTCATACTAAAGCAGGGTCACTTGTCACACTTGCAAGAGTTCAGTTAGGAGGATGTGTGCTGCACAGGGGGCTGCCATCCTCCTGCATATTTCTTTTTATTTGAAGTTGTATTTAATGATTTTAGTTTATACAATAGAAGCTTATTTCTCTTGTTGTAGAATTCTGAGCTGAAATCCAAGGTCAGGGGCAAGCATCCTGTGGAATTCCTACTGAGAGCCCTCTTTCTGGTTACAGAGATTTTACACTGCTTTTAGCCTCAAGTGGTCGACAGCAGGAAGACGCAATTAATCATGCCTTGTTAGAAAGGGTTGTATTTGTTAAACCCTCCAAAGTATTATTAGGTCACTAAAAAACCTGAAGCTGTCCATTTTCACATAAGGAACCAAATTATAAGAAAAATCAGTAAAGAAAATCTGGACATTACAAGTCTTCTGCTTGGGGAAAAATGAGGCGGCGGCAGAAGCTAACACCTTAATTTCAGCATGTGTGAGGCAGAGACAGGTAGATCTCTCTGAGTTCAAGACAGCCTGATCTACAAGAGGAAATTCCAGAACACCTGTGGCCATATGGGAAAACGATATCTTGAAAAACAAAAAAATAAACTAAATAAAAATGATAACTAGACTCCATTTCCGCTCTAGGAAGTGAGTCCTTGCTCAACGCAGTTCAACGCCAGGAAGCCCTGATTGGCACTCTCCAGTGCTACCTCCTCCCAAATGGCTCCTCAACTCCAGTCCCAAAGAGGAAGGAAAGTCTCAAACCAATGCAGAAATAGCCCAGAAGGTAGAGACAGGAAGATCTCTTTGAGTTCCGTGAACAACCACTGCTGTACATAGTGAGGTTCATTTCAAAAACAAATACGCCAAGAGAAAGGTACTTGGGAGTCTGATGTGTCCAATTTCAGATGGGTAGGTCTTCTCAAGATGACCCAGAATGCATTGAAAACTTGTGTATCTAAAAATTACTCAAAAATCAAATTTGTTGTTGATGTTTAAGTAGTGGCAATCTTATAAATGTTTATTGCAAAGCTTCTCTCTTAACCCTAGCTGTCTTCTAAACAATTGAGACTGGGTTATTACATCATTTAACAAGCTTTAAGGGTACAAATAACTGACAGTACTACCTATTTCAATCCTTTCTGCTTTAATTCACACTTCCCAGCCAGAATCCCACGATACTTGCATTTTATTACTGTGACCTGGCCCTCCTGACTTCAGGTGCTTCTCGAGGTATCTCCTGGACTTCTGTCTCAGTGAATACCCCCTCCCACCTCTCTCTCTCACCCTCCCTCCTCCCTCCTTCCTCCCCAGCTGGGAGAAACCCAGCCCTATTTTCTCCCTGCTCAGCCATTGACTGATCAGCTTTTATTGATTGTGATGGTTTATATATGCTTGACCCAGGTGTGGCTTGTTGGAGGAAGGCGTCATCAGGTGTGGGCTTGGGAGACCCTCCCCTAGCTCCTCCTAGGATGCTGGAGAGGCTGTTGAAGATGTAGAACTCAGTCTTCTCTGCACCATGCCTGCCTGATGCTGCCATGTTCTGCCTTTGATGATAATGGACTGAACTCTGAACCTGTAAGCCAGCCCCCAATTAAATGTTGTCCTTTATAAGACTTGCTCTTTTGGTCAAGTGGTGTCTGTTCACAGCAAAATAAAACCCCTAACTTAGATACACTTAAATCAGGTAATAATTGTAGGATGCTTTCAACACAACGCCTGAGACAGGAGAAACCTAGAGTAAAGATTCCGAACGGATATGGGGGAAATTGAAATTTGAATTATACAGAGACAATCTTTACACAGTACACAGTAATATTATGGCTGCAGTTGTCGTTGTTGTTCTTGTGTCTGCTGCTGCTGCTGCTTGTTGCTGCACAATGCTGGGGCCTGAGTTCAATAGGCACGCAGGAAATATCTCCTGGGAGTCCGCCCAGTCACCTTTTATGGGATCCCAGGTTTGCCCCCTGCAGTGAAAGCTGAGCCATCTCACTGGAAAATCCCAAGGGAGCTTTTTTGGTGTTATAGAAATGATAAAATGATAGACATCAGCAGTAGCAGTTAATCCCTCTCAAAACATCCATTGGTGGCTGTGTGTGTGAGCTTTGCCTTAATAGGCCTAATTCAGATCAATGACTGGGCCACTCCCAAACTATCATTGTTAACGCCTCCGATAAACACCCTGAATTATTATTTACTAATATCTATATTCCATCTTCATCCCAGGATTCAATCAGGGAGGGGCTTCGGGGCTGCTCTTCCTCAGCTTTCTGTCCCGCAGCTCTCAAGCTCATTCCTCCTGCTTCCTCTGCTATGGCGTACCCTGAAAATCCTCCTCCTCCTTCCCCCTCTCCCTCCCTCCTCTGCTGTCCCTCTCCCCTTCCTCTCCTCGTCCCGTCCCTCCTTCCTTCTCCCTCCTCTTTCTCCTGGTTCCCTACCCAAAAGGTCAGCCTAAAGCCCTCTGGCTCATGCTAGCCATGGTCACTGGCAATTTTATTCACCAATCAAAGCTAGACGTGCGGGACCCTTGAAGGTGCCTGACATGCAGCCATCAGGCTTTCCTGAGTGATTTGGGGAGCTTGAACTAACACAAATAGCATTAGATTCATCCACTACAATTATGCCCTCGAGATCCTGGTTCCAAGTCAAAAAATCAAGTGAGTTTTGGTCCCAGAGGCCCCAGGATGCATAGTGCCTCATTACCCCCTCTGTCCTTCTGGGGTTCTGGGGTACAGCTAAAATTTCCCACTGGTGAAATGTGGAACTGTGAAAGAATTTTGAATTTCAGTTTTTAAAGCAGCAGAGACATATTATACGGATGTTTTCATTTTAACTCCCAGGGATATGGGGTTGCTTTACAGCACCTAATGATTTGCTTTGTGCTCTAGCATAGGTGAGAGATTTGGCCAGCTGCAAATAATTACTGTGGTGTCTGGTGTTTGGAATTCTAAAGTTTTCTGAGGTATAGGTGGCGTTAGGGCCCGGTAAGTGCGGGGTGGTTGTTGGCTCCTGAGGGGGAGGGGTTAGATATGGTTTGTTAGTAGGCAATGTTTAAAATATCTAAAACAAGAAGAGAGAAATTAGATTCTGAGATTCCTCCTCCCACCCCCTCTCTCCTTCTTTCTCTCCCTATCCAGTGATAGGGGATGAACTGGAGCATGGAGAGAGATAAAGACTGGGGAAAAGAAAAACCCAAAGTATGGAGCAAGCTACCCCTCTACCACCAGAGACCAGACACGCATTACCCAGCTTTTGGTAGTTTTGAAATTTTATATTTTTTTTTTGCAGTTTGGGATAAGGAAAAGTAAAGGGTAGCATTGTCAAAGAAGCTTTATCAAAGATATTTTATATCGTCAGAAAGAAAAGTTTTAAATTGTTGTACTGGCAAGGCATAGAGGACTTAACCTGAAATCATCACACTGGGAATTCTTTTGAAGGGCAGTTAGAGATTTTGAGTTTTAATGTTGACATTGTCCAGCAGATGGGCTGAGTCTAAACAGCAGGAAAATGTCACATCAGAGATCTATGGTAAGCAAATCCATTTATTATCTGAAAGGAATCTTTCTGTTTTTGTGCTTAAATTTTTATTTTCAATTGTGTGGTTTAAAAAAAAAAAATAAAAGTTATTAAATTTAATATGTATTGTCAAACCCTGTTTTAAATACATGGCAGTGGGCAGCAATGGTAGTACTTGACTAGACTAGCAGAACAAGACCCTGAGTTCCATCCTCCCCAGCACTTGCAAAGGGCAGATAAAAGGAAGTTACATAGGCTGGAGTGATGGATGAATGCACTTGGGAGGCAGAGGTCGTGAGATCTTCTGTGAGTTCAAGACCAGCCTGGTCTTCACAGCAGTTTTTGTAGGACAGCCAGGACTATAGAGAGAGCCTGTCTCAAACGGAAAGGAGAAGAGAGGCTCTATATCATCTGGGGTAACAGAATGAGACCTTGCCTCAGGAAAAAGATATATCATTTTAAATATTAACAGTCACGCCTGAGTATACAAATCCAAAGGAGTTGAAGAATTTTCCCATTTTCCCTAAAAAATAAATTGGTTTTGCATAAAAGCCATATATGGAATATTTATCCCTCAAGGACTTCTTTTCTTTCTTGGCTTTAAATTTCTCAAACTATTTTGCATTCCTAATGACAGCATTCATTCCTATGAATAGATTTTTTTTTTCCCTTGCACAGATCTGAACTGTGGTTTACAAGACACTTCAAAGTGGTGTTGTGCAAAAACGATGTTTGGAGCCAATCCTTCACATTTGAGAGGCTCACTTTGCTTTTTAAGCTAAAAGAGAAGGAGAGAATGAAGTTTAAATTATCTTCTTCATTTGCTTTATCTGTAGTCACTTACAACACTATTCACATGAATACATTTTTTCATTTATAGTATGATCTGTCCCCAGCCTTTCAGATCTATTTATTCTGAGACTATTAGAATAGTCTAACTTAAAAGCTCTAGAAGGTTTTCGCCTTATACACAGATGTCCTTGTCCTGTACCAAGTGAGAATCCCGAGCTTTATGCGGACGCTTACTGTCTTGCTTCTTTCCTGTGGAAACTTAGAACTTTGGTTTTATAGAAAAAAGCAGCCCATGATTGAATAACAATTGGCAGTTGGTGAAGGGCAATTCTTTTCCTCAGAAGAGAGTATGTTCTTCACTTCAGAAAATGGGGAGCAGTTTGTGGAAAGTTTTGTGTATGTTCACCAAAGTACTGACACACAGAAAAAGGATGGACAATTTTTATTGTTTGATGGGTGAAAGATATCAGAATTCTCTGAAACATCTACAACAAACTTGTAAACAGTAGTAAAAGTTTGTTGCTCAAGCTTTCGTGTTGGTGTAGAAAAGATAAATTGAGTATTATTTAGCAAGGTGGCCAAGTCTTATTTTGAATCAAAGATTCAGGGATAGGACAGTCCAGTTATTCTGAAGAAGACAGTAAACTCAAGGGAGTTAAGATGAAAGGCCATCTTTGGTCTCATTACCTTTAGGGATTATTTTTCTTTCTTCTACTCTCTCAGTTTTAGAATCTTCTTGGTTAGGTTAGAAATTAAAAAAAAAAAAAATACGATAGGAGACGGGCTAAAGACAGCAAATTGGTTAAGGGGGAAAAATGGTCAGTTGTAGGTCATGCTGGGCATGGCTGTGAGGGTTCCTTCACATGGGGGTCCGGATTTCTACTCCCATCTCTGGCTCTAGGTATCTTTTTGCTGTAGCCTTATTTTAGCAGCGAATGATTAGAATGATAGAGCTGAAGCAGGCATTCTGGCTAATCCCAGTTCATACCTGAGATGAAAAAGCCAGCACCCCAAAAGCAAGCAGCAATGAGATCAGCCTGAGGTGAGACTTAGGAGGAGGGGGAAGAGGGCCCAGATCGGGCCTCGAGAACAGAAAGCTGAAGTGGAGGGCAATATATAGAGGAGCTGAGCAGAGGAGGATAACCATAGTGGAAGCAGCACAGCCACTTGAGGGCACTGACAGGAACTAAACACAGATGTCACCTTCCCTGCTGAGTTGTTTTACTTACTTTTTGATGTTAGATGTTATTTGAGAACTCACCGAATGGACTAGTGTAATGTCATGGTAGGTCCAGGCTGTTCTGACCAAGTTCATAGATTTTGTTCCCCCATTGACTTTTTATCAAACCTTAGTATTAGAAGTTGCCATCTTGTCCAAGGAGTTACCAAATAAGACTGAGGTGTGTGGAGACGAGAAGAGCCGGATGCTTCTGGCAACCACTTACAGTCCCAGCAGGCACACAGGAGGCTACAGGACGATAGTAAGTTCCAGGCCAGCCTGTACTTAAAAAGGAGACCCCAGGAAAGGGACAGTAGGGAGTGAGATGGAAGAGAGGAAAGCAAGAGCGAAACTCAAATGTAAAAGAATTTTCCTGTTCCTATTTTGAATACATTGGGCTACCATGTACAAAGAGCATCTCAATCAGGATCCATGGTTAGTGCTGGAGTATGTCCCATAGACAGACACACTGGAAGGACATAGAGAGTACCAAAAGGAGTCAAGGTGTGAGAGTGTGTGTGTGTGTATGTGTGTGTGTGTGTGTGTGTGTGTGTTTGTGTGTGTATGTGTGTGTGTGTGTGTGTGTGTGTGTGTGTGTGTGAGTGTGTGTGTGTGTGTGAGTGTGTGTGTGTGTGTGTGTGTGTGTATGTGTGTGTGTGTGTGTGTGTGTGTGTGTGTGTGTGTGTGTGTGTGTGTGTGTGTGTGAGGGTGTGTGTGTGTGTGTGTGAGTGTGTGTGTGTGTGTGTGTGTGGTGTGTATGATGTATGTATGTACAGAATGTGTGTGCATGTGGTATGTGTATGTATGGTATGTGTGTGTGTGTGTGAGTGTGTGGTATATGTGTGTGTGTGGTATATGTATGTATATGTAAAAGAAGTATGTGTTTATGTGTATGTAGAAAAGTGTAAAAGCGTGTGTGGTATATGTATGTGTGTGAATGTGTGTATGTGGTGGCTACAGGATGGGAGGTGTGTGCATGCACTGCATGCAAGGTCTGTAAATTGACGAAAAAATCATACCCCTTAAAACTAATAGACCCAGGGAAAATGGATTTTAACCTCAACTCTAATTTTATATAGAAGGCAATAGAGGAGTACAATAATTGTGAATAGATCTAGCAACTCAGTCATACAACTGACAGACAATGTTAAGATTCTGAATTAACCTTAATCCCAAATTAAAGTTTTAATCATACCAAACTGAAACTGTTAAATTTAATGTTCAAATGTTCATACTGATATTCTTTGCTTCACTGAAATAATTGAGGTTTATAATCATAAACCTGACATTTGAAGTTAGGAAATTTCATCCTGCTTTTTTTTTTTCCTTTCTCTTTCTTTTTGTCTACTATCTCAAGGATCTTTGGTTCTTAATGTAGACAATCATTCTCCTCTCTCCTCTCTCCTCTCTCTCCCCAGCTTTAATTATTGTTTATCCTGGTGATATATTTAAAAGTCTGCTTGATTGGTTCATGTTTTCTAGAAATGCTTAGGGGTTAAAATGAAGCATTAGCAACACAAAATCGAACGGAAGTACATCA
>NC_046167.1:3709026-3716497 GCF_011064425.1 Rattus rattus | reverse complement strand
TATACAACTGAAGCCATGGAGCAGAACAGAAGAAGTTGGGGAAAGCCTTCTTTATGGTTCCCATGTGTTCTCTCTGCTGATGGCAGAGAACTGCTGATGTGATGGACACAGGCTGCTGGCCAAGCATTCTGTCAGGAACAGTGCTTCCTCTCTGAAGACGTACCCACACCCCTGAGAAGGACTTACAGGAAGGATAGTTGCAGGTGGTTGCCAGGGGAGCTGGCAATGTTCCAGACACATTCTGCATTTGGATGGTAGTCTGCTGGGTAGTCGGGGCTATTGAAGATGCCATCAAGTGTGTAGAAGGTTCCACCACAAGCTGAAAGGGGAAAGTTTCAGGGCAGAGACCAAATGAAAGACACCACAAGATACGAGCAGAAGGGGCATTAGAGCCAGTATCTGCAATGGAGGGCAAAGCACTTCCCTCCCACATTAAGAAGCAAGTGGGTCACACGCAGTAACAGAGGGGAGATCCTGAAATCAGAAAACCAAGAACTCCACGGTATGGTGGGCCACAGGGGATCCTTGTCTAAAAGCCTTTCTCCATGTGAACTAGAACTTTAGGTGATAAAAGATTTGTTTTTAATCTTGGCCAGGATGGTCCTCAACCTTGGCTGCCATGGGAAAAGAAACTTTCCAGCTTTTCCCTCTATGGAGTGCGGTGGAGCACACCATTCTTCCCCTTTCTACACTTCAGCTGTAATTGCCTCTCCTAGCCAATAACCGCCATGCTGGGTGGCATTTCTTTCCTTTCCTGATTATATATCTTACTGCACACTGGACCCGTGCAGCCAGACCTACCTGACCCCACCATCGAGCAGAGACGACAGAAGAACGACCATGAGGCTGCACGTCCATAAAAGCGTCCACCAAACTGGTAGTTGTGGAGCACCTTTGCCAACACAGTGCTGTGACAGTAGAGGACAGGTCCCCCAGACAATAAGGTTTAGCTAAGAGATGGCCTTCCGGCTGAGTCTCCTCACTTCTAGACCTCATGGTTGTCAGAATTTAGATGTTGAATTATAAAGAAGGTACGGGCGGGAAAGTTCAGGAACCACCTCCCTACTTTAAATGAAGAGTCCCAAATAACAAGCCTGAGGTCATCTGTTTACGCTAATACACCTTACTTACATGATGTCGATGCAGAATAGATTGCACGGAAACCCTCAAAACTGCGTGTGGAATCGGTGACAAACCTTATGGTTAGGGCATTGCCAAATGATATGATGGGGTGGGGCAGGGAGAAACCACAGTAACGGCCTAAAGGGTGAAGAGAAACACAGGGAGGTGAGTGACGGCATGGCAGGGACCAACACGACTTTTCTAGGCACATACAGGAAATCACAACGAGAACCAATGACATCAGCACTGTGTTTGAGACAATCCCTGAGCACTGAAGGTAAGCCTCAAGTAAGAGCATAGCCAGGATGATTTAAAAACCAGTAGGAAACACTAGGAGGATGGAGGACAGTTGATGTGACCAGGCTCCAGATGACAGATCGGGTTCCATGGGTTCAATGCCTGGCTTGTCGTTTACTAGCTATGTGACCTGAGACGAGTCCCTTGGGTGCTCTGTGACTCAGTTGCCTCTTGTGGAAAGGAGGACATATTAGAAATAATTAAACCCATGTCAGTCATAAGGATGCAAAGACCGGGTTACCACTCATAAAGTGCTTAGAACAGCGCTGCACAGGGGAAACGCATGCTGGTCCAATGTGGATGGATTAGTATCACAAACATTACAATGGGGGGTGCCTAGGCCTTGCTCTCTGCCCACCATTCTCCCAGGCTCCATTCTGGGCACAGGAATAAGCACTGAAGCTTCCTCTGATGCCCCTTGCCCTCTGCCAGGGAGACTTTTTCATGGTAAAGTCCCGTGGAGAAAACGTAAAGCACACGAGGTAATTTTGTCTGAACCTTTTGAAGAGCGACATCACATAACAGGACGTCTAGCATGCTGACTGGTGGACTTTCAATTAAGTCAGTTAATTAAATGTAAAATGTTTTCGTTCCACTGGAGACAGAAGAAACACGTCCGGTGGAAGAATTTGGTCTACTGCCGAAGTAGTCTTTGTTCCACTACTGGCACTGCCTTGGATTGTCATTTAGAATCTGCAACTTGTATTTTAGAAACAAAGTAAAACACACAAACTACGTGTTGAACGTAAGTACGTTGAATTTCATGATGAGCCCCACATTATCCTGCTTTCCTGCCCTCTGATTATTCATAAGTGGCTTATGAGGCACTTCTGGCTTATTGACGACACTGTAACCTTGAATGGCCACAGAGAGAGAGAGAGAGAGAGAGAGACAGAGAGAGAGAGAGAGAGAGAGAGAGAGAGAGAGAGAGAGAGAGACAAACGCATGACACACACATGTGTACACACACACACACATACACACATACACAAACATGTCAAGACCACAGATGAAAACACACACACACACACACACACACACACACACAAAGTGCCAAGACTACAGATGAAATGACCGAGTCTCTGGTACCTTGGACAGGTGCGTCATAGTCGTTGCCGTCCAAAATTTCTACAAAGTCCCGGGTACAGTCTGTGCTGTTTTGAAGTTGAAAGTGAGTAAAGGAGAGAGTAATGTGATTGACTGTAGAAAGAGAGAGAGAGAGAGAAGTGTTGGTTATTTAATAAGACACCGGCAAGCAGAACAGAGGGGTTTTTGCCCCTGGTGCTCTCAGAGGAGGCTTTTCCAACAAGGAAGCAAGGCATTTGGCAGCTTTGCACAGGGGTGGGGTGAGTAAACAGAGCTAAGGGCTCAGCTTCACGCTAAAGGACTTCCTTTGAAGAGTAACAGAACCAATGCTTTTGAAAATGCCTGTAGAGTCCAAAATGCCAGGCATGGTACTTCTGGAGACATCTTATTGAAAAATACAATTTTAGGCTTGTTTTGTTCTGTTTCGTGTTGTTTGTTAGCCATTGCTCTGTTCGTGTCAGAAGCATCTTCCTAAACTGATTACTTTTCGTAGGTTCTGATTCCTTGCATGCACTTGTACTAAGCACCCTTCTCCCCCTGGACATGGCTCTTAGCACATTCGAGTTTATTTAGGGGTCAGAAGCAGCGCCCTAGAGCTTCTGAATCATCCATCAAGAAAGCTTTGAGCCATGGAAGGAACAGCCAGTGCCCAGACTACATTTTGCTTTTGTTGTCCTTTGCAGTGTCTCTAATCTGCAGAAAGGGATCTTTTCCTGTTGCTGTCCTTGCGGCAGTGAGATCTTTCATCTAGATGTTTTTGCAGCTCATTAGAAAATAACCAGGAGGCCCCAAACTGCTGAGCTCAACGCAGGGGCCTTCTTTATCTTGGCTTTGCTGGGGTTCCACCCAGCTCTGTGAGCAAAGGCTACGGATTATGTCATCCAACGGCTCCCACATTTTATGCATGGCCACAAAATACTATCAGTTTGTGAAAGTGTTAGATAATCCTGAAGGCCAGCTCTCTTGCGGAATTATTTTGTGCTGGGACCTGATTAGCCTGAGTGACTGTCCTATTTTCACAAGGTCATTAATTAAAGAACAGAGAAAAGAACTTAATGGCTTTCCCACATTGTATCTTAAATCACAACTTCTTCCTGGAAACCTTAAAGGAGGGTAGGGTTCAAATGAAACAGGATTCATCATCGGGGGCCTGAAATAGTCTGCTTGGAGCCATTCTGCCTGTAAGGACCATCTCATTTTCTCTGCCTGGAAACTGTGTCACATAATAGAATTCTAGTATCCCAAAAAGAAGAGAAAGGAAGCATTTATTGAGGGTGTCTAGGCTTGCACTGACTTCATAAGTATACACATGGCAGGAGAGATCAGGTTTTACCATTAGCTTCCCTTTTAGTGATCAATAGCTTGCAACCCTGTATCCTCTAAGTGTAAGGTATTTCTCCAATCTCTTCTTACCATTCACGTATTCATTCACCATCTACCATGCTCAGGAACACACATCAAGAGCTGTTTATCTATTAATTACTTCTGCATAACTTCAATCCCACATGCCTCCCAGGGTAGCAAAGGTGAACACAGCTACTGTTTAACAGTGTTGGGGTCCCATCTATGGTTTTGTACATCATAGGCAAGCACGTGTTCTAGCGACGGCATCCTCAGTCCTTCCTCTTTTGGTTCGATTGCTTGTTTGTTGTTGAACCAAGGATCTCACTGATCCCAGAGTAGCCTCCTAGTGGCTATACATAGAGGATGACCTTGGACTTCTGGTTCTCCTACTTTAGTATGTGTTGGGATGACAAGCATGTGATACCGCTTTTGGTTCATTTAGTTCTAGGGATCAAACCAAGCGCTTCAATGCGGTAAGTACTCAGACCACTGAGCTCTCCCAGGCCCTTGGTTTGTTTGTTTTTCAGAGACAAGGTCTCCATATGTTACTCAGATTGGCCTTGAACTTGCTGTTGAGCCCAGGCTGGTCTCCAACTCAAAATCCTTCTGCCTTAGCCTGCAGAGTGCTAGGCTTACCACATCCAAAAAGTTCTTTTTAAATTAATATGAATCAGTTTCAGATTGCTTTCTTACTAGACTCCTAAAATGTCTGTTTTCATGCATCTCAGGAGCCGGACTTGCAAAAGAAGAAGCCAGTCGTCGGTTGTAAGAGGTTAAAGGGAACTTACAGAGTCCCCTCCGTTTCATTTTTGTTACTTACATGGAGGCTGAGCTTCAATTATCCAGGAACAGTTCTGGTTGTGTGGATAGTTGCGAGGGTACAGTGGAGAGAAGATAGCATCGGAAGAGTCGGTCATGATGCGACCTCCGCACTCTGGGAAGCACAGACACACACGTCAAATACTTCTGGTTCCCTCCAACAGTACCAACAATCATTAGGTGTGCGAATGCAAATATACCCTTCTGACTTCCATAGCACATGCCAAGGAAGCCGCACATAAGCCATCAGATAGTGAGAAAACACTTTACACTCATAATGCCTTTCAGTTACAAGACGTGGGGGCACGGCATAGAACAACACATTAAATGGTTATGAATTATCCGAACCATTCAGCCAACACTCTGGCCTTTATTCTCTCACTCTGTTTGCTCATATAAATTATAAGGGAGAAGAATTTATTCACAAATGATTTTTTTTTCTCGAGGAAACACTCCATGTATAAAGATGATTGCAAGTTAAACAGAGAAGCCCGATGCTCTGTGGGAACCAAGGAGAGGAGGGTGTGCTGCATGGCTGAGTCCTGGTCTGCAGAGGAGCAGACTGAGCCAGTGTGTGGAGGGTGAGAAGAGAGGGGGAGGGAGTGCACGGCCTGAGCAAAGACATGGGAGCGGAGGAGGGCCGTATTTATACAGTCTTGACTAAAGCATGAGGCCTTAACAGAACTGGAAGCAGCATTGTTACAGGGTCAGGACTGGTTCGGGGACTGTGGCGAACAGTTGTAAGGCCTCGCCTTTCATCTTCTAAGCCACACAGAGAGAGGACAGCCATGAGGAGCCTCACGTGATCGGAGTGAATCTCCTACAAGTTATCTGGTTGAAAGATAGAGCAAGGGTGGGTGAGTCTGAGGAGACTGTTACTGACGTTCAGACAGGCCTAGAGGGGGGTTGTACTCTGGAGCAACACCTAAAGAAATATTAAGTGTTAAAAAAAAAAGAGTGTTAAGCACTGCTTTGTCTTTGAAATCACCGAGAATGACAGACCACACCCAGTGTCTTGCTCTAATGACTACAGAACACCTTTAAGAGGACTGACTCAGAAATTGTGTCCATCTAAGAGGGTCCACTAATAAGATACCGACAAGTCTCCTAATATGGATATAGACAGGGCTATGATGACTAAGCAGGCAAACGTTGGAGGGGAGGCCAGTGAGCTAGCTCAGTAGGTAAAGGCACCTGCCACCAAGCCTGCCGAACGATCAATCCCTGAGATCCAGATGGTGAGAGGAGAAGGAACTGAGTGCCCATAAGTTGTCCTGTGACCTCTCATGCACACCACACACACATACAAGTAAATACCTGTACAATTTTTTTAGTTAAAAAATTATTTGAAGTAGATGATCTGCGTCATCCAGATAAAAATCAAGGCCCCATTCAAACCAGTTAACAATCCTTTTAATCTCTGCACTCCTTCCCTAACAATTTGATGAGGATTAATCTTCTGAGAAAATTCTGGTGAATGGCAATGGGTGAAAATGCTTGGGAGAGGAAATTGAGAAATGGTGACTTAAGGACAAAAACAATAGAAAACTATGGGATTCAGCAGTGAGGAAAACCACTCCCTGCGGGTAGTACCTGACTCTCTCACAGTTGTGTGTCTCCTTGGATAGGTGCTAGGCAAATTAATTTAACTAATTCTGCTTATGTATCGCTGGTACTGTACTATTAAACATTATCCTAAAAACACAGCACTTAAGATATATACATATTCCAAGTCTCCCTTTCTGAACATTTGCGTGTTAAGTTGGAAGCTGTGATCGGTTACTGAAGTCTGGTGTCATTATACCACTAAAAATAGCTCAGGTGATCCACAGGACACTTACCTTCCCTGAATTCAGCCCGGAAGCCCCTGTTCTGGCTGGAAGATCCAGACCGGAATCTCACAAAGAGGCTGTTTCCTGAAGCGATGATAGAGTTAGGGGGCTGCTGTCTTCCACACACACTGGCGACACGGGCGTTTGTGGGACTTGAGCCATCATAAGTCTACAGAGACGGAAGATGGAAAACTGTCTTAATATTGCAAGTTTACATGTATAAGACTCACTGGGCTATCTGCATAGCAATGAACTAGCAGAATATCTCATTGGCTGGGTCTAGAACAATCTTCTTCACTTCATTATCTTGCTGTAGAGTTCCAGGGACATGTCTGAGTATTTGCTCGTTTCTAGAGTCACTACAACAATTTCAATGTGAGGTTTACTGCTATCACCACTATAGCCTCTCTGACCCTCACACAGCCCTCCTTCCTCTCATGATCATCAGTACATGCCCACCGTGTACACTGAAAATGTTTGAGGCAAAGTTAAACACAGAAGCAAAATAGATGAGAGATAAAGGGCAACCATTCATTGTTAGAAACACATCATTCTTGGAACCCTTTGGAGGATCATGGGTAATGAGCAAGAAAAAAATGACAGGATTCTTCTAATAATGCAAGTGAGGTGCGCTTGGCTTAGGAAAAAAATAAGTCATTCAAAGACATCTATTAGTTTCAGCCCTGTCTGGGACTATGCTGGAACTGTTCCAACCTACATTCTGTGCCAGTGGAGTGAAGTTTATATCATATATGCCCAAATCCCTCCACCACTCTGTGCAACTCAAATGTCCTCATCAGGCTGGTCCTCTGAGCTAACACGGTTTCTGAACACATATGTGTGAAGCCGTGATAAAGGCGTCCCTTGTGTTACTATGGCAATACTTGTTACCACTAAGTACACACTCTGTCAGAAACCAGATTCAGCCTTTCTCATTTGATTCTTCCAAGCAATTTCTCTACCTATACCTC
>NC_046167.1:3686487-3708981 GCF_011064425.1 Rattus rattus | reverse complement strand
TTACCTGATGATGCATCGATTGCCTCATAGTTTATGGAGAAGCCTTCGTGGGCAAGGGCAGAGTCAGACACGAATATCAGCTTTATTGAATTAGAGCTGCTGGTAAGAGAAGGCGGGATGGATTTTCCACAGTATCTGTTCCAAATGAAGAAAGGAGAGACACATACACAAAGTTTTAAATGTTTGATAGATTTGAACCCATATTCCAAGCAATAGGCTATGCAAATATGATATTAAGAAAGATGACATTGGGCTGTTGTCTCTTTCACATCAACCTTGAGGCCAAGTATATTTCAGTAACAACACAAACACACTAGAAGAGTTGTACGTCACACTGAATGCCTTGAAAGTCATGCAAAATGTAACGAGAGTCGGAAGCAGGGGCTGCAGTCACGTGCTGTCAGCATGCTGAGGAACTTTTTCATAGACCTATATTAAAGGAATAATATTCCTTTACTGTGTTTACTACTATATTAAAGCCCCCAAAACCCACCCAGCACAGCCCTAGGTAGCCCCGTCACTCAGGAGCATTGTGACTTTGGACACATGGCTAAATTGCTCTGGGTCGTTTTCTCTGTAGACTTCACATCATTCTGAACCTGTGGAGCAGGTAAGAGACTGTCGCTGAGCATTGAGAAGAGTCCCTGGATAGTGACCTCGGTGTAAGTCATCTGCTGTCTTTAAACAGCTCCCTTACGAAGAGATAAGAGTGTGATCAGTAAACCGTGTCAGTGTTCCTTCAGAACAAGGAAACTTTACTCAGAAAATCTATTTAGCAATCCCCCAAACACAGCTATAATACACGACATGACGCCATGGTGTTTTACTTGGAGAAACACCTGTAGGATGAAGAGCTGAGAAAAATGGAAATCTCAAGACAATGCATGCTTGGAACAAGAGAGGAAAATAATATGGAACCAGAAATAAGATAAAATGTTGAATATGAGAAACAGAAAAATTAAATAAGTTTGATGTACAATAACATTTTAGTGAGAACAGAGATTTGTCATCTCAATAAGACTGAAGGCAGATAGATTAACTGTGCACACATGGTCTTGTATCCTAAGGTGGGCCATGATCATTAAAGCTTATTCCACTCAGCAAAATCTTCATTTTGTCATGGTTAAAAATAGTCTTATGTTACTTTTGAAAAGAAAAAAGTTTTAGATGAAAGACTAAGATAAGAAGTAAAGGAAGGTGAAGAGCGGTAAAGACGGAGGGAAGAAATTTAGAGATAATTTAAAATGATAATGTTTACAAAGTTAATAGAGGGGAAGAAAAGAAGATACAAGGAGAACTTTAAAGAGAAGCCACCAGAGGAGGCAGGAGAGACGGCGCAGCAGTTCTGTGCGTAGCTGCTCTTCCAGAAGACAGGGGCTCAGTCCCAGCCTCTGTATCGAGGTTAGTAACCGCCTACAACGCCAGTGCCAGGAGAACAGATTCTGGCCTCTGTGGGCACCATGCATGCGACACAGAGACATACATACAGCCAATAAACGGGTACACAATAAATAAATAAATAAATAAATAAATAAATAAATAAATATTTAAGAATTTAACCTTTAAAAAGCAGAGAAACCCTACATTCAATACAAACATAATTAAAAAAAAAGGTCTAGTTTAACTTTGCACTCCAAAGTCAGAAGTCCTTGGAAAAATACATAAGTGCCTCTCAAGACACTAAATATCAAATGAGGAAGGGAAACCCTCAAAAGCAGGAAATACATAATTAAAAGGGAAACTGGAAACTTAAAACTTGGGTTTAAGTAACTTAATACCATTCCAGGACAAAGTCCAAATATATTTTTATAAGAATGTAAAACGGCTGGCGTCCAAAGCATAAAATAAAAAATTCTGAACAGTCTATCAAATATTAATTAATATGAGACTGCATCTGAAGGGAAGTAGAATGGTATGCTGAAGAGGTAACTCGACCCTCGTGCTCATTAAGCACAATAGCAAAGATGCAGAAAGGCCCTGTGTCCATCAGCAGATGAATGAACGAATACAGAAGATGTGGTGTTGATCTAAATACCACAGAACTCCATTTTATAAGGAATGAAATCTTGCCATACGGAACAAAATAGGCAAACTTGGAGGGCATTATATTAAGTTAAATAAGTCAGGTACAGAAGCAGAAGAACCACATGATCTATCTCACTGATACATGGGTCTAAAACTGTAGAGAAGGTAATGAATGGTGTCACCAGCACCTAGAGTAATTGGGATAAGGGTAAAGAAGGAAAGACATCAGTAAAAGACGGGTAATTCAAGTTAGAAAGGAGAAGAAATTCTGAGATATGCATTACCTGGCAGGGTGGCTATAGTCAATGTCATATTGTTTGTTTAAAAAAAATATACACAACCTTACTATCCTATGCACTTTACTTCAAGATATAATAGTATGTTGCTAATTTATAAAATAAAATAAACTAGATATAAAGTGATTTAAGTGCATTATCGCTTCTGGTCATCTGTGTACAAAAATCTAAATATTATGCTTCAAAGTTCAGCCTCAAAAAAATCCAAAATATTCTCACCTCCCAAGAAAAGTCTGAGCGGCAGTGTCATAAATTTCCAGGTAGTCATTTGTGCAGTTGTAATGAAACTCCAGGGAAAATGAACTGAACTCCAAACGGATCAGTTGGCCGCGTTGGACTACAACATGCCAAGTACAATTCACACCTCTTGGGTAGACGTTCGGGTGACCTGGACTTTCGATAATTCCCGTAGATGCCGTGAGAACTTCTCCACATTCTGTGCCAGAATTAGTAATAATAGAGCAATAGTCGTCATCACAACAGTTAATAAATGAGCTCCATGAGCCCCAAAATAAAAACAACAATCATCATCACAACAGTCAATGTTAATCTGCACGGGCCCCAAAACAAGATGTGCTTATCATCGATTAAAAGCGCAGAAGAGACGATGCCGATCTTACATGCGACTTACAACAACTTAGTTTTTCTTTTGCTAATAGGTATGAGATAGTTATTGTTAAATATTTGTTGAAAGTATATTCTTTGTTTTAACTGTACTTTATAATTTTTCACTCTTATATACTTTGCTATTGTAAGGAACTTGTATTTTCAGAGGTGGGGATTGAACCCAGAGCCTTACACACATAAACATCCCTGTACAACTGCCCATTTACTCTGATAGCAGCATAAAGGGGGAGAGGGAAACGTGTTCCTACCTAGTTTGTCACTGCTGAACTGAGCCGTGAAGCCACGATTTTCCATGGAAGGACTTTTCACAAATGTAACATAAAGAATATTGTATACAGATGTTATAAATGACGGTATGTTTGAGCTACAAAACTTCTCATTTCCAGGAGATCCCAAGACAGAGCTGGGACCAATCTAAGGAAAATTAGATAGAGCCAAGTTACTTTTGTTGAACATCCATTTGGAAAATTCCAACCCATGGTGAAGCCCTTGGCAGCCGGTAACTGAGAAGGAGGTGCAGAATCAATCTCCTTTAGGAACCCTGAGAAGAACAAGGTTTATTTCTTGCTTTCCACTCAGGGGACATCTTTTGCTTGTACCACGGCCCTGGCGAGAGTTTCCAGTGAAAATGTTATCCTTTACTGATATTATTCTATTTTGTACTAACACGTTCAATGATTTTTAGAATATAATAATCTACATATATTAGTATAAATCACATTTCATAATTATGTATATATATATGCATGTAATGTATGTATACTAGATTCTATTAAGTTGTATTCTGCTAGGAAATTTTATGTCTATATTTATGAGATATTGACCTGTACAAACAATGTTCCTTTTCACACAAAGGTATTTAGAGCCTTTATCAATAATGCAGTGGTGTTTCACTCCTACCTCAATATAATCTGTATCACAGGAGGCAGAACCGATCTGAAAGTCAGTGAAGTTAAGAAGGACAACTTGTCTTTGGGGTTGGGAGATGGTCCACCTACAGGTTCTTCGTCCAGGATATGCGTTAGGATAGAAAGGTGAGCGAAAGAATCCTTCTCCTCTTAACACACCCCCACAAGCTGTAAATAAATTAAAAAAAAAAAGATAACCATATTTGCTCAGAATAAAGAATTATAGACCTCAATTTCATTGCAAATTTAACTCTGCCTAAAAATACAGCAGAATGTGACACTTTTATGGGAATTTTTTTTCCTGCCATTCAAGAACATATAATACTCAAATAAATTAAAATTAAAATGTTAGAATAATGTGTGACTTTGACATTCTAAAAAACATGTGGGAAGGGATGGTTAGGGAGCTAGAGAGGTGGCTGGGTAAAAAGCCCTGGCTACTCTTCTAGAGGTTTGATAACTCAGCTCACAGCAGCTGTATACCCAGTCTCAAGGGACCTGACAGTTCACTTGGCTTCTAAGAGCATGACACACACATGCTGCGTCCAGATATTCATGTATGCAAAAAGCCCATTCACATAAAGTAATAAAATAATTTTAAAATAGGTGGGGATGAGAACATGATTCTGTCAATAAAGTACTTGTGGTGTATGCATGAATTCTGATCTCCAGCACCCATGAAGCTGGGTACAATAATGTGTATCTGCAATCCCAGCCCTGGGGGTCAGGGCTGAAAGCACAGAGGTCTATGGCTCCCTAGAGCTCAGTCGCCAGCAAATCCGGCTTAATTGTAGAGTTCAATGTTCAGGGAGGGACTGTGTCTCAATAAGATAGGAAGGAAATAAGGAAGAAATTCAACACCAGTACCCTGGCCTCTATCAGCACACCACAGACACACATGCATACAGTGGGGGAGGGAGAGAGGGAGAGGGAGAGGGAGAGAGACAGACAAACAGACGCACATACAGAAGCAGAAGTTTCCTTACCAACTTGGTAGTCAGCTCTGAAACTAGCCTTCTGGACTAAAGCGTCTATTCTCAATCTGATCCAGGCTTTATTAGAAACTGATCTAATGGGGAACAAGGTTTCATTGCCACAGATCTTTCGAAGTAAGCTGTCATGGTCTCCAACCTAAGTAGAAAATTAAAGAAAGATTAATGCTAATTAGAAAATCACTTTGGTAGATGTGGGAGTGTTTGGAGACTAGTCAATAGCACATCCAAAACAAATACAAGTTTAATTTAGCAGTGTCTATGTTACACTTAGAAGTAAACAGTGGGTCGATTTTAATACAAACAATTGGTATCAAATATTGATAACAATATTACATCAATACAGTTGTAACTACATAATTATTAAAATGCCTTAATTTCCATAGTATCAGAGGCCATAAATCTGGAACTGCAGTTTCCCCAAACAACAAAAACCAAGAATATGGCGTATCAAGAAACGAAAGTTCAACTAAATTTGCAATCCAAGGAATAAACTCTGTTCATTATGAAAAATATTTTTTAAAAAATAGGAAGGCCAGAGAGGAAAGGAGAGGGGGGTGGAGGGACACAGAGAGAGAGAGAGATAGAGATAGAGAGAGAGAGAGAGGGAGGAGGAGAGAGGGCGGGAGGGAGGGAGAGAGAGAGTCAATGCTAAAATCTTAGAATGAACCCATTTTAAAAAAGTCAAAAGCTAAGATTAAAACCTCATTATTAAAATACAAAAGACAGTGGAATCATAAATGCATGGAAGAACAGATTTTTAAAGGAGGGTTGAGAATGGGCATTCCAAAGGCAAATTTTAGACAAATCTAAAAAGAAAATGAAAAAATATGCCTCCTAAGTATAAAAAATAAAAAATTATAAACAAGTCACAAACACACAGTCTACGAAACATGCAATTAATTAAACACAATTCGTATACAGTTATGCACGTTTATGTGTTTGAGTGCTCAAGATAGACTATTTTTATAAAGTTATATGTATCAGTAAAAGGATCTGAAGAAGAGCAAAAGAGGAATGGCTGCCCCTGGATAAAACAGAGCCTCACTGCATGGCTCTCCCACCTGCTTCCCCTGAGAGGGAAGAAGCACTGAGAGAAGATGACGTGTATTTGCTAAATCTTCCGCCCTCTTAAGAAGAAGATAATTCTCCATGTATAAAGCCTCAAGCACGGCACAATCCCCTATCATCAAATCCCAACATAAGTAAAATTAAAACCATGAATCAATTCCACTTACAAATGTAGATACGGAATCCTAAACAAAGTCCTAGGAAAATGAACGCACAGACCATTGCCAGCCTTATATACCAAACAACAGGGTAGCTTCTCGAGTGCCAAAATGTCTGTTGGCATTCCTGCTCGGTTAAGACATTATGGACTGGAGAGGCTCACACAATGAACGAACAGATAAACGCATGTAATAAATATTAAATCAAAGCTAAGGAACGAAGAGGTAAGCTATTCTAATACAATCCACTGATTTAAGGCGACAGTCCACACCTTTCGGTGCAGTGGCCATGAAGTGTGTCAGAGGGCCCTGTCATGTCCCTCCATCTAAGCCTAGCTAATGGGAGAGGGCAGTGACGTTTCCCAAGGCTTCTGGTAATAAAATACCGACTTAAGAAGAGCTCTTGATGTCTCTGACATTTTAAAAGGTGAAGGACTCTCTCCACAGTTGAGAATTGAACAAAGAGTATGCACGAGGCTCTAGCTCCATGAGATTATTGTAGAGGACAGAGTGGCCCCAAGATTAATCACTCTCAATTAGCATTAGCAAGGAATCAGTGAGCAACCAGCCCTGTGCTGGCAGGAGCCTTGTCGAACAGTCAGTGCTCGCAGGAACTGGAGACAGGCACACACACTCTCTGGAGTCATACGAGCGTGATGGCTGTGCAGGAGCCAGCCTCAGCCCCGTCGCTTAAGACTGCGTCTCAGTGGGTACCACAGCGAGGCATCTGGAAAGGACTTTATTTTTGTTTTGGCCTGTTTGTTTTTATCTATCATTCTGATGTTGGCGGGGCGCGACTAGCGTAGAGCAGTTAAGAATCACACTACCAGTGGGGCAGTGATGGCGTGTGCCTTTAATCCCAGTCTTGGGAGGCAGAAGCAGGAGGATATCCAGGTTTGAGGCCAGCCTGGTCTATATAAAGCGAGTTTTACCACTGCCAGGCTGCACAGGAAAGAAGTCTGTCATGTGAGAGTCTCTCCCAAGGATTTCCTGACATCCCGTGTGACTTTTGCCTGGGGGAAAGTATTGCTGTGAAACATAAGATGTCATCCACGTTTACATATTAAACAAGGTACTTTTGGAAATTTTAAATATTCACAGTTTTCCAGGATGATCAATGAAACACCAATGGGGGGGGTATTGTTTTCATCTGCCCGCATTTACTGTGGAGAAATGTTGGCAGTTTGAGAGACGAACAGCTGACTGTGTTTTATCCCAAGCTGGGACTCACCCAGGTTTTTCACATATTGGAGTAAATACATTATTTATTCTGTTGCCTTTCATTTTTCTCATAACAGCGATTTTAATATAGTGCACATAAATCTATATAGATGAATTTCATTTCAAAATAGCACAATAATGACATACAACACACTGACAGTAGAAAAGTGCTCCGAACGAGTACAGGGAATTGCGGAGTACTTGGGGGAAAAATACACGCCAGGAACTATGGAGTGCTCAGGAGACGTGTCCTTAAGCCGAGGTCAGTAAGAATTATTTAGGTTAAGGGCAGTGCGTAGTAAGGGAGAGCTTGGTAGGATGCTGTGACATTGTTCCTCTCATCCCAAACTAGTAGAAGCAGGAAGTTCTAGAAGGATGCTCATCAATTATACATCACGGGCATTACACCCATGATGCTACCATGGGAACATCCGAGATGCAGGCAGATTTGCATGTGGATTCATACCCAAGGACGTTCGGCAAAGGTAAGAAGTGCAAGTGTTTTAAAAGCTCAGCCATGTGAGGGAATCACATGCTACCCCACTGAGCCAGGCTCAAACGGTTCCTTATTCTAAGCTCTCGACACCTACGACACGAATTTCTTATTCTAAAGTCAAGTTATGCTACTCGACTTGAACAGCAAGTTTCAGAGGGCTGGGAAAGTGTCCCTTTAGTATCTAACCAAACCAAACCAAACCAAACCAAACCAAACCAAAAGACAGGCAAAACAAAACCTCTGTAAATAGTCACTTATAGTATTTGACAAATTCCTGTTGCTCTATTAAGATAGAAGTGCACAATCTTCAAATCAGTCTTTAAGAGAGGCAGCATACATGCTACGCTCTCGAAGACTAGGACACGGGAAACACAAGTAAGATGGTGCCCTGCTCTAACCCCCTGGGTTCTATTTTCTTCTTCTACGATCACTGTCTCTCCTTTCTATTAGTCCATTAGAAGATGACAAGGGGGGAAGAAAAACAGCCAGACAGCTTCAGAGCTGGGTGAAGTGTGCCGTTCCCTAGGGTCTTGATTAACGAAGCTCAAGGACTGTTAGCAAGGAAACGCAGCTGCTAGCCAGATGTTGTAAGAAGAGCTTCCAGACCTCCAGGGCCCTAGTCCTGGAAGGTACAATTGATTTCGGCTCTGTTTCGTTTTTGTGGAAGGAAACCTTATTAATTCTGAAAGCCTGTATTCTCTCCGGACCCCAGGCACTGCAATACTTTACCCATCGCATTTTAAAGAGAGATACTGGAATAAAATTTATCAAGTGCTCCAACTGACTGACCCCAAATTCATTTGTACTTAATGACTGGGCACTTGTAAAACTGTACTTTCGTCTAACAGAAATCTCTTTCCCTTGTGCTTGGAAGCTAGAATAGACTGTTTCATATTTCATAATTACTGGTTCCTTTTATGTGAGAGGATTGAATATCTGTCCTCTGCCAGGAGAGTTGCCATGTCTCCTGATGGAGTGTGAACACTTATCCTTCCCATTGACTGTGGGCTTCGCCATAGCAACTGCTCAGCCTTAAGGAAGGCAAGTAGCCATGATGAACCTATCTACACACAGGCCTTGGCTGTCAGTGGGTGACCCAACCATTGTTTACTTTTCCTCTTCAGAAGCCAGGAGCCTGGGTCCTACAAAGCCAAAGCCATATCAACAAAGCCTCATGGGGACCAGATCCCAAACCAACATGCTGACACGGTCAGGAAATAGATGCACTAATGAGCCACGGAGTGGGTTCTGTTTGTTATCACTTTTGACTTGCCTGGGGAACATTATTAATTGCCTTCCGTAGCACAAGCCAAAGAAAGGTAACTAATTTTGAAACTGGGTTTGCAGTAACCAAGTTTGTCTAAAGAAGTCATGGATATCACATAACGGTCCTTTGCAGAGAGAGCACCGTGAATTCACCAATTTAGTGGTCATGTGTGCAAAGGAACCACCGGCCCTGGTGTGAAACACCAGTGTTCTGTGAACTAGGCTCAGGTTTCTCCAGGATTTATTTTGTTTCACTGTACATGTGTGGGGGCTTGTGTTTGTACAGGTGCACATGTATGTTGTGGTAAACACACGTGCGTGTGAAGGGGTGCACACATGTGGAGGCCAAGGGACACCTTAGGGTGTCATCCTCAAAAATGCCATCTGCCTCCTTTGAGATGGAGTTTCTAGTTGGCCTGGAGCTCACAAATTAGGGTCGATTGGCTGACCTCAGGGAGCCTCCTATCCTGAATACCCAAGGCACTGGGATTACAAACATGTGGCCCCTGCATACGGGCCTTCAAGCTCAGGCCCTCATGCTTACAAGGTCAGTTCCTTAGCAACTGAGCACGGCTGCCTGCCTCTCGAGGATTTATTTATTCACTTTGTAAATGCTGAATTTTACAAATCCAGAGCCCCAGGACACAGCGAATAACCCAGGCTATTCAGCCTATGAAGTATATTGCAAATGGCACTTAGAGGTTGAAACAGCTCCTAAAGAAAAACTGCTCATTAGACCCTGAGTTCTTATAAAGGAACCATTTCCTGTACAGAGAGCTAAGATTAACTGGGCTGCAAAACACAGCTTATAGGAAATTTTAAATGTGAACTGAAGAGCTGAGTAAGCAAAAGGCTTTGGCGTGGGGGAACAGATCGGGGTCTCAAAGCTGCGGTTTCAGGTATCACTCATCTCTCTGTGTGCTAATGATCCAGGTCTGTTTTTTCTCTACAGATTCCAAAATCCATTTAGGTCTGAAATCTTAATTCAGAGCAAATCAAATATCCAGAAACGAGGAGATATGGCCCATCCTAGGGTGGAAAAGAGAAGCTGACCATATGGTAACGTTCAATGTGCGAACTGTGAATTCATACTCCCTGCAAATTGAATCTCAGGCTGACGGATACAGTAGCAGAGGGACTTGATCTTGGACACCACGTTAGGCTAATCGAGGCGAGGTGGGAAGATCTGTAGCATCACCTCAAGTGAGAGAATGACGTGCAAGGGATAGATGATGAGAGACCCCAGGCAGGGTATTCGAGTAATAATGAGATTACTAATATCATTGTCATTATCATTATCATCGGCTCTTATTATTTTATTCTTCATTAGCATGTTTGACTATGTCGTGGCCACCATTTCAGCACTTTAGGGACACTGGAAGTCTCATGAGATGGTGTTGGTTCCAATTATTTATTAGAGTTTTAAATGAACATTCTAAGATCAAGAAAATATAATCTATTTTTTTAGAAGTATCTTCTCTCCTGATTATAAACTCAGCATGCAATGTCTTCCCTCTCCTCCCCATCCTCATCGTGGATGTGCTGTCGGGGCCACTCACTGGGGTGGGCACAGTGCTAAGAGCTCTCAGGCTTTCAGAATACACGCCAACCTCTTTATCTCCTTGTCTTTATATATGGCGACAAAGGCTTACACTTCCCTTACCAGTTTCTTTTCTTCTTTGTGATTCTAGTCACTGTTGTCTGTTTTTAGGTTGGTTTTGTTTTGTTTTGTTTTGTTTTATCTTATTTTTACCTTGTTCAGTCCCTGCGGCTGTGTTGGCCACTGTACCTGTCATCCTCATTGTTTTTGAATATCTCTGTTGCCAACTGCTCAACTGTATACCAACTATGTACTGTCCTAAGGGGAGCCATTTCTGACCAGTTACAGCAGGACTCACATCAAGAGCTCCATACTTTTCTTTCATAGTATATTTCTCATCTGTATAATACATTTTTTAATTCTTTATCATAAATATAACATTTTTTTCCGCATCTGTGGGGAGTGGCAGAGGCCTGAGTAAGTCAAGTTCTGAGGGAATGTTGACATGGATGTGGCCAGGCCAAGGACCTTAGCCTCAGACCCACAAGAAAGAGTCAAAGCTTGCCCCTGGTGTAAGGCTCAAAAGATAGATAGCAAAGCCTTCCTGTGCCCTGCGTGCAGATGTTGACATGTGTGCAGGAAACGTCCACCGTATCGTTCTCTCTGTGAATATTTATGGCCTGATGACTCCTCTCCTATGGTGACTGCTCCTACCGAGGCCAGCTAAACCAGTCTTTCCCATCTGCCTTGTTTGTCTGTAATAGCCCACCTTCTTGTTAGGCCGTACACAAGAACCCTGCCTCTCTACCCAACTGTATTGTAATTAGTGAACTAAGTTTCTGGGGTGCTGCAGGTTCTCCATCAGAGAGGACAGCACACCCTATCCCAGCTCTTCTGTCTGTCTGTGTGTCTGCTTTCTCTCATTTTCTCTCCACCAATCAGAGCTGGCTCCTGAAGTTGAGCAAGGAAGATCTTTCCCAGAACCCTCTCTGTTTTGCTAGGAGGCACGGCACTCCTCTCCATCAGCCTCTCCTGTCATGCTTCTTTTACAGTTTCCCTGAGTGAAATGCAGGGTATAGGGGTTGAACTATAAATGGGGTATAAAAATCCCATTCATTTCCCTCTACAGCCTACTTCCAAGCCTCTGCCTTAATGTCATATACATTAGATATTCTTATTCAACCCACGACTTGCATTTTCTGGAATAAAAATTTGAACTTTTATTATTACCTTCTATGTCCTTCATTCACAGTAGGTCTGATGGCTTGAGCCACTGATAAAATATTAATGAGACACTGCTTTCTATTCTGGAAGGATGATTTTGTCACATCTGTAATACCATTCTATACAATTTAAACGATTTCTTAAGCAAGAACAAATGAGCTAAAAGTTAATCTTTTTTCAACTCCTCCTTCTTTAGTCATATCACGCTGACCCATGGCAAAGTGGATTTTTAGAAGTAGAAACTTTAGTTGAGGGGTGGGGGGGTATGTGTGTGTGTATCTATCTGTCTGTCTGTGCATGAGTATGTATGTGTTTGTGTATGTTTTACACATGTGTATGTGTGTAAATGGTTGGTTTTAAGATAGCAATCTTCTATAATTTCCATCAATACCTAAGGAAGCTGCACATGCATCAGAGTGTAAATATGTGTGTAGCTAGCCATAGTAGAGCCTTATTGGTTGGTTCTGAACTGGTATGATCAAGGCAAGAGGGAAAATTTCATCTCGGAGACCTCATATTTGTATAATGTTCTGTAAGGCCTTCTTTTCATTTAAGGCCTTCTTTCTCATTCCTTTCCTGGGTTTTATTCTCACAAAGGTGACAGTTAAGGTATTCCATTGAAAAAGGAAGTGAATACTCAAAGAATTGCCCAAAGTTATATAAACATCTAACAACAGAACTAAAATAAGGACTAAATCATTAACCAAGTCCCATTCTAACTATAAAATACTCGCTCTGCTTTACAAAATTAATTTGCTGGGTACCAGTTTTGTGATTCCCCCTCCACATAACAGTTTTAAAGAGTTTACTAGACAGGTAGGAATTTATGGAGAATGTTCATCAGTGCCACAGATGGTTTTTCATTCTGGATGCTCTGATAGGTCCTACTGCGAGTAGAACAACCTCTGTGAGAAACATATCACAACTCTCAAGAGCTTCTCATTATCACAAGGACATTTTTCTTTATCTTAGACAATTATCGCACCTGGCTTCCTATTTTCTTGTGATTCCAAAGTAGAGTATGGAATTCACAAGGTCCTCCTCTCCAAGCAAGACTATGTTCCCTTTTGTAAATAAAGACGCACTATTATATGTCTGCACCTAAATTAAAACAACTACTTACTAAACACCTACTGTGGACAGGTAAGGTAACTTCCCCGAGCCTTAGATTCCTGAGATTGTAACGGAAAGATGTGAGGATCTAATGAATTAGCATGCCTCTGTCAAGACTAGCTGGACACCATGGGCAAATATTGGACTCTCTCTAAGCTATAATGTCTGACATGCACACTTGCTCCAGAAAACCTCTCTGAAGTCTTAATCCCATCAATATATCTAGATATGTTTACTCATGCGCATGTGCCTTAATGATTAGAGCTCCTCCGAACAGCTTAGAATGTAGCCCTACTCTGAGTTTTTAGCTTCAATGTTCCTCCTATTGCTTCTCGGCTTCCATTATGAAGTGCTTGCTGTTTTACCTTCTTAGGTCTGTTTAGACAGATTCTTTTCGATCTGCTAGGAACACTTGCTCTTGAACTCTCTGCTTTGTCTTCCCACTCCCCAGCATGCTCAGTAGTGCCGAGCGAGCCAAGGCAAGCATTTCTGACAAGCTCTCTGGTGCTCTAGATGCACCTGGTTTAACAGCCATTTGAAAACCACCACTCTACACAACATGGAAACTGTAATGAGTGCCCCCCAAGGGTAACGAGTGGAAAGGTTACCTCGATGTAAGTGTGAGAACAGCCCATCTGGCTCTCCAGCTCCACGTGGGTGAAGTTGATAACTATTTGCTCTCCCTGGGCTTGGGTGATGAGATAGACACACTGTCTGCTGTGACTGAAAGGACCGGACAAAGGAGGAAGGAGGAGCTCGCCCTCCGTGTCTGTGTAGTTCCCACCACAGTCCAGATCCGCTGAAGAGAACAAAGGAAGGAAGGATCATGAGGATAACATCCATCTGACTTCCATACATGAGGTTCAATTTCCAAAACTTTAGCTGCCCCCTACATTTAAATACCCACTCTGCTCTGTCCACCCTGTGTAAGCCCGTGCCATTTATGACAAGGTTTCCCAGGTTCATATATATTCAGGATGTCCCTGTAGAGACTGAAGAAAGTAGGCACAGAGATGTGTGATTGAACTTCCAATCTATGGCTCTCCTCTGTAAATTGCTTTTTAAATACATTAATGCTTTGCTTCATTCCAGAAAGATTTAAGGTACTTTATAAACTATTGTGACTGAATAAAATATATAACTATATAAAAGAAGCATATTGGGTGAGAGGGGTATATGGAAGAGCAGCATATTGTCATCAATAGTACTTACAACTGTAGGAATTACCAGATTGACTGGGCATTCAGCCTGAAGCCAAAGCAAAGGGAGAAGGGAGAAGGGGAGGGTGCCTATTACTTTTCCTAATACAGAGATTTACAAGGCATTTCCCCCATGCATCCTCCCTAAAAACACAATAATAGGTGTCAAAGCAAACCTCTCTAAGTCACTCCAAAGAAAATCGTAGACTATTTCATTTTGTCCTTTGCTTCAAAGTATGAGTGCAACTGAGAGCGTCACAGCGACATGTATGGGAGTGAACTCCAGGAACCGGAACCATGCCTTCCGGGATGTGGGCTTCTGTGCACTGGACTTGGTCCAAGAACGAAGCCAGTGTTTCTTAAACAGACTGTACTGTTCCTGTGAGCAGTCTTGCATGCAGCAAAGCAACAAGCGTCACTAGAGAACTGAGGTTCTGAGTCAGTCGATTGTAGGTACCTCCGGTCTCCATTATAGTGTGGCTCCCATAATTGGAAGGTTAAGGGATCTGGTATCTAATGTTGTGAAGATACAGAGCGAGTCTAAAGTGGTGTGAGAGACATCCACTCAGGCAGTCTATAAGCTAAGGAAGCCTTCCGCTTAAGCATCACCATAACAAGCAGATGTGGGAACAGTACCGCACTTCCAAGGTGCAGTCAGTCCTGGGTGGGATGGTTACTTACACTGCGTGGTTAGATAGGTGATGTGGAAGCCTCTGTCAGTAGTCTCAGAGTCAGAATGGAAATGAATTCTTGCTGCAGGACCCGTAGTCTTGAGGGGTGGGGTAGACAAGGAAGTGCAGAATTTCCCAAGAACGGGGTCTTGGTGGAAAGGACCGTCTCGAATCTAAAACAAAGCAAACAAACAAACGGAAACAAGCCATTACGTCGAAAGTAGTCAGATTCTCATTAACCAAGTCATTTGGGACATAAGCTCCAGAAAATCTGTCACTTAGTACGGTAGCAAGGCTGATCAATCTAAAGGTGCTGGTTTAACAACTATATTTACAGCGGAGGATGTCTCCCTGTCACATACATATTAATACAAATGCACAGACAGTGTTCAGGAGAGAATGTGTCTTCACAGCCCTGTGAGATGCCTCATTTTCTCTTGGAATTTCAACTCTGAGGCTGAATACAGACTTTGGATTTTTCTTAGGATGATGCAAAACTCAGTGTTTTCTTTCATGCTTCTCCCTCCCCCAAAGTGAAGAAATCCTGCTAATTTAGAAGAAGAACATGAATATTTCAAAGGAAATAGAATGGGTTGTCATGATGAGAACTGGTCTGCACCTGGGATGGGTACTTGGGTTACGCAGGGAGATGCAGATGGGAAAGGAGGAGCGTCCAGCTGCTTTTCAAAAGCACCCCTGTGATCATCATCCAGCACTGCATACAGTGCACACTGCATGTGACAGTGTGAACTTACAGGCAACTCTTTTTCTGTGTGCTCACGCGTGTGGACTCTGTGTGTATAGGCTTGTAAGCATGTGTACTAGGTATGGAGATATAAATGCACATATATGGGTATACATGTACATATGCATATATGTGCACGTATGCGTGAAGGTATATGCATATCTAGAAGCATGCATGTGTACTTGTGGAGATCAGAGGACAATATTCAGGAATTAGTTCTTCTCTTACATTGGGGGTTCAGGTCAAACTCAGATCATCTGGCTTCTTGACCAGGCTTTCACCAGCTAAGCCACTTCACTTACCCAAACTATCCTTGATGGAACCTCGAGTCCAGGTTTTCTCCTCCTCTCTGCTTCTCTCCCCCTGTCTCCCTCTCCCCCTTGCTCTCCTTTCTCATAGGACTAAGGATTGAACCCAGGATCTCCCATAATCTCCATCCCTTAAAGACTCTTGTTGGCTTTTTATGTGTTGACTAAATTACACTGAGCACTCTATAATTCTGACACAATTGCAAAAATCTATGCTACATAGAACACCAAGGAGTGAATAAACTGACGAATATTCTCCCACGGTCAATTTCTTTCACTCAAATCAATTTTTCCATTGGCAGCAAATTTATAAGGCAACGTTACTTTATTTTTTACTTGTAACTAGCTCCTTGATACACTGATGAGAAGTGAGAGGGAGTTCAATATTGTTTGAGTGATTGATGCTTCCTATACTACGGTATTCAGAAATTAATACATAAAAATAAAAAGGCTCTAATCCTAATTTGATAGGATTTATTGAATATTAATTTCACAATAACTCACATCCTGCTGTCAACTTTTAAAAGGATATTTTGCTAAGACTTTCCAAGGAGAAGCTGATATTTGAGTCATCCCCAAAGGTTTCAAATCCATTATTACCACTGCTAATGACAAACGACTTCAACTTTGGAGGCCTACGTGACAGCTGCATCCTTCATCCTTCATGAATAATTCCACAGCCCTCCATCCCACTCTAATGGACTCAGAAAGGCTCCTTGTCTCTTTGGCAGTGCTGTGGGGAACTGAGATTTACAGTGGCCAAAGCGTAGGAACTACCTAAGAACTCAATCTCCTTAGTGACCTTTCCAGTCCGCAAACGGAGCAGCACATTTTTGATGTATCTAATGGTGCATGGGATGTGAGTGTAACAGCCTCTTTACTCTTCCAATCTTTAACCTTTTGCTAATGGAATACAGCAGGCTGACTCCTCTCCTTCCGAGGGTAATTGTCAATGTTTTCCAGCGAGATTCAACTCTGACAACCACTTCCTGCAGAATCATTATGGCCCCCTAGAGCCAAGTGGTGTGATACCCGGAGGGCTTGTCTCAGAAAACTAGAAATTAAAATCCGTATTGGAAGAGACAGTCATTGCTAGGTTGTATTATCACTCCAGGAGTCTGAATTTCCAATAAGGGATCAGGGAGGCAAGGCAAGTTCTTCCACACTCAAGTGGACACTAGAAAATCGTATAACAGACGGGTGTAATTGAGAGTAGAGCTTTAGCATCGCTGCCTAAGCATTGGTAACGTATCACAGTCATCTGTGGACATCATTCATCACGGTGTCCTGAGTGCTAATTATACTGTACCAAATCCTATGCAAATATAGGTTTTTAGGGGGTTTTGTTGTTTGTTTACCTCCAAATAGTCTTTACTGCAGTCATTGTGGCTCTCCAGGCTCAAGGTTCCAAAGGTAAATGTTATCAAGGAGTTAGGATTGACTAAAACCTGCCAGACACAATCTCTTCCTGGGGGGTAGTTTCCAGGGTACCCCGGAGACGTAATAGAACCGTAATTATCAGTCAGGATGCCGCCACATTCTGAAAGAAGAGAAGGAATGACTAAGTTCATGTGTGGGCTAAAGTCACGTAGAATTCTCACAGACTCTGTGGTCAGAAGGCAAACTTTATTAACGTGATGGTGAAGAATTTGGAATATCCTCATAAATTACACAGTGCTTTGAGCTGCCCAGTTTCACGTCTATGAAGTTAGTACCAACTGATGAGTAAGCAAATCACCCATTTAGGAACTCTATGTCTCAGAACCATATAGTTATGTGATTCAAGACACAGAGCTGGCCCTTCTGAGGGATAAATAATAGGACTACAGAGTAAGTCCCTTACCGTTGGAAGATTAGTTTCTATATATAGCAACTTTAAGAAAAAATTACTGGAATTCCTGTCAGCCCCTACATCTTCTAATAAACCAGAACACTTTATACTTTAAAATAGTTAAGGAATACATATACTTTTCCTTTAACTCCAATACCAACAGAAAAGAGAACAAATTAGAAATATATCACACATTTCCTCTCTCCTGGCCTGCTTCCTGTTCCTCTCATAAAAGCTAAACAAAAGCAGCTTAGGGATGGATAGCATTGATTTGGCTTACGTGTTATAGTCATCATAAAGGAAACCAAGGCAGGAAGCTGAAGGCAGGAACTGCAACATCAGAGACCCAGGAGGAAGGTTGCTTTCTGGCTTGCAACCAGAGGCTTAGAGATGGTTTGCTCAGCCAGATTTTTTACACAAATAAGGATGATCTGACTAGGAATGGTGCTCCCTACTTCCTCAATTACCAATTAAGAAAATGCCCCATAGGCATATCCACAGGCTCCCCTGAGAGAGACAGTTCCTCAGCTGAGGGTCCTTTCCCCAGGTGATTCAAGTTGGCATCAACTTAAGCAGTACTTAAGGACCAAATAGCATTGTACTGTGCTCTCTGAGCAATGGAAAGGCTTATGAGCTGAATGCTATACTTATCCTAGAACGCTTCTTGTGTGTAACTTCAGATGGAACAGAAGTAAACAAGGAGGCCAGTAAGATTTCTGTTAGCATAAGTCAACAAAACCCTAGAATTTGAAGCTTCTCAAGTATTTAAAATTGCATAGCTACACATTATGTAAGAAAGCAGTTGCACGGAGACCGTATCAAATATTTTTGTAGGAGTTCCCCAAAAATTTAGAGGAGCCTTAGCTGCTGATACATAGAGGAAGACTCCAGAATGCCTACCAGAGACCAGCTCCATGTGTGGAGCTAGGAAACGCCAAGGCTGAAGAGAATGAATAATCTAACCCTGTTAGCACACACGCCATCAGAAGGGGAAGAGTTCTGTGACGATTCTGAAAAGAATGGAAAGGTCAGAAAACCTGTGCTAGAGCAGTAAGAACCGTGCTCTTTAGGAACCATGGGACTTTGAGATTCTGGCACCGACTGGATCGAGGCAATCCATCAGTAATGTAACTCCCTGTTAATACAGTTCTGTTTAGTAAATACAACCCAGAGTCTTTATAACAGGTTATCTGTGTTGTTCTGTTCCTGTTACAAATTCATTAAGCCCAAGTGAGAACAGGTAAACTAATAAACAAAAGAGTCACTCTGAGCCAACCCATAACTGATTCCACTTAACGCTAACAGAGTAGTTCTTAAGCATCCTTAATAGACACAGAACAAAAATGAACTCTAAATATTTGAAATAATTGGGAAATGAAATTAAATAAAATGTATTAAGCAAAGTTGTCAGAACGAAATTAATACAATCTATAATCACAGCTTGATACTCAGTGCCGTCCTCTCATCAGTGGAGAGCAGCGTCTTAAGTCACTGGAGAAATAACATATTTGAACAGCACTACTGACCAAATTGACTAAGTCGACATAAATAGACATACAAAATTCATGTTTTTCCTCGTCATATGGGAAACACCAAAATAAAAAACACATTGGTCCATGAAGCAAATTCCGAACATTGGATAGACTGTACAGTCGTAGCTATGGCCACTGAGAAAGGAAAACACAGATGGGAAAGCATCTCAGACTGAATACTGGCAAAAGCACACATTTGCATCTATGGGCGAAGGTAAAATAGAGTAAAATGCTCCATTTCAATGCAAACATTAAGAAGGGATTTTTATTGCAAGTGTGTGTATCATGTACATGAGTGTATGTGTATGCAGAGGCTGGGGGTTGACTTTAGGTGTCTTTCTAAATCACACACCACCTTACGGAATGAGGTGAGGCCTCCCACTTGAACCTGGCGTTTGTGGGTTTCTCAGTTTAGCTCGCTCTGACAAGCTGCTTTCTCCACTTCCCAGGCACTGGGCTCATAGGCAGGTTGTCATTCTCGATCGGCTTGTGTGGAGGTCCTTGGACCCCTAACTACAGTCCTATGCCTGCGTGGGTTAGTTACTTTGGGTGGGGTGGGTAGCCAATCACTTTCTGATTGGATTTAGGACCTGCTCCATAGAAAGAAATGCATGCTCGGTATAGTAAATCTGGCTAAGGACACAACCTTTGATGACTTTCCCCTAAGCCCCAGCAGGCCCGGTGAGGGCTTCAGCTCTAGGGAAACACGAATTGAAGTATTCTACACCAAAAAGGAAGCAAACAATGTGAAGTTGACTGATATTAGAATGGATCTGGGAGGAATTTGGGGAATAGAGGGGGCAAATATAATTGGAATAAACTGTATTAATCTCTGAAGCAATTAATGCAAATATTATATTAAAACAAACCCGAAAAATCTGCCCGATAATTTTATGTAGGCCTCATTACTACTCATGAGTTCTAGCTTTGCAATACACAATTGTTTCTCTGCCCATAAATTCAAAATTAAACTCATTTTTAAATTATTTGTTCTTGGGCTGGGGAGATGACTCAGCAGTTAAAGGCACTGACTGCTCTTCCAGAGGTCCTGAGTTCAAATCCCAGCAACTACATGGTGGCTCACAACCATCTGTAATGAGATCTGATGCCCTCTTCTGGTGTGTCTGAAGACAGCGACAGTGTGTTTACATATTTAAAAATAAATAAATCTTTAAAAAACGTATTTGTTCTTAAAATGATCATTTAAAATGTTGCATTATTCATGGGTCTCCAAACATGTCATAATATCGTGATGCTTTCTGATGATTTCCAAACATGTCATAATATCAGTCTGCTTTCCCTTCATTTCACACTCACCTGGCAGCTTCGCCTCCCACCTTGCTGTAAAGCCTCTCCCACTCCTTATGTACTCGGAGTAGAGATGGAAATAGAGAGCATTGGCACTGCTGTGGATCCCCTGCGGGGGCCTGGAGCCACAGTATCTACCAAGTGGGAAATCCGCTGAGGAGTCTCCATCATGAATCTGAAGGTACTCCCGGGGACAATTGCTTGCTGATTCTAAATCAAAAAACGTGAAGGTGACATGCAGAACCTAGGGGAACGCAGAAGCATTGCATTGTCAATGTTCGAGGGCTAACTCGCGAGAATTCACCCGAAGAGAGGCAGCCATCAATCCACAGCTACCGATGTGGGCAGTAAGTTGACTTTAAAATCATTCAAACCAAACTGTAATTCATTCAGAAATAAGAAAAAGCCTCTGGGGACTTTTGGAAATGCTATTTATCTTAATTGAAGAAATTTGATTATTTGCTTACTTGAAGAACTTTAAATGGAAATCAAGTAAGTGTTAATTAGTTGTTTGTGCGTTCTATTGTATTATATCCTATGACAAAGAGACTAGTAACATTGTATCACAGAAAAAGCAGGATACATTTTCCTTAAAATGGTAATAAACCTATAAAATTTTTTTCACAGAAACTTTTCCTTGGAAAAATATATTCTCAATGTCAGGAAATAGAATTCATTAGAACTAAATGGAAGGAAGGAAATTCCCACATCATACCCAGTGGGAAACTTTTTTGGAATGTGTTCTATTGTGTAATGACCAAGCTACAACTGGTTGTCCTTCTTTAAGGGAAATAATATTTTTTTGACCCTTACACAATGTCCTCTATAACATTAGTTTGCTAGGGAAAGTTAAGATTTCAAGGGAAAATATCCTTTAGGATATTAAGGAATTAAGGCGTACCTCTTTAAGTTTGAAAATTGCTTAGAAAACAAGTATTTCAGAAATCTGAAAGCCCAGGAAGGATGGAAATAAAGGACACAGGCTCAGATCTTAGTGTTAGGTGTTCATGTGGTGGTTCAGAGTCATGAACTTTGGAGTCAGGTGGCTTGAAGCTGCATTTCTTAAAAACCATGTGCCATTTACAAAACACATATATCTGGGCAAATGTTTCAAACAATTTAGGCTCCATTTATACACACATAAAATGAGACCAGTAATTCTTAACTTTAGAATCTAAAGTACATTGATGTACATGAAGCATACGGTGCCTGGCCTGGAGTGAATATTACTCAGGAAGCTACCTTTATACCCATTGCCACTATTTATTATGCTGGGAATCCTTCATTAATTCTAATAAGAGAGGGTTGGGCAAGGGGGTGGAGAAGAAAGAAAGAAGAAAAAGAAAGAAAAAAGAGAGAAAGGAAGGAAGGAGGGAAGGAAGGAAGGAAGAAAGGAAGGAAGGAAGGAAGGAAGGAAGGAAGGAAGGAAGGAAGGAAGGAAGGGTGGGTCTCTGGAACCAAACTTGACTTGGAAATTCATCTGTTCCTCTTACAAGCTAGGTAGTAATAAAAGATAAAAACTACAACCCTTCTCTGACTTTCTGTTATCTCAACTGTAAAATAAATATGTTGTTTACTTCAAATGTATGAAGTTAGAGAAAGGTAAACAAAGTGTATAGCCCAACTCCCAGCACATAATAAATACCCAATATGTGACAGTGGAGCTATCATACGTACTTTATATGAGTGCACACACATGCACATGCATGTCCTATGTATCGTAGTTTCAAATGTACAAGTGAGATCTGCTCAGAGACAAGAGTTACTGTGTTTGTGTTTACCTTTTCCTCATCAGTTCTGACAATCCAGAAACAGTTCACATTGTGAAGAGGGGTATCATTTGGGCTGTGGTAGGCAAAGGTTCCTTGTGTCCCTGAGAGGATCCCTCCGCAAGCTGCAAAAATAAAAGAGATGAATTGTGCTTTTCACAGATTATGGAAAGGAAGAGACCAGGCACCTCCAA
>NC_046167.1:3677297-3686477 GCF_011064425.1 Rattus rattus | reverse complement strand
TTAGTGTCATCCTAATATCACTGAGGGCCCTTCCCTAGGACTGTGTAAAGGACTGTCTAGAAACACATTCGTACTCCTGGTTATTTGGAATAATAGTCTTTATAGTCTTTGATATTAGTAGTGTGCTCGCCTGCGGGTTATTATCTGTGGATATAAGATTTACAGTCGTGCCTAACTGCAGCTGACAGCTTTCTGATAGTAACTACTGCTGTCTCACTGCAGTCCATACCGAGCGTAGTGTTGGGGAAGCAGCAGTGCCTAATGGTCCTCCATTACAAACGTGTGGAAGTGTGTACTCTAAATGCTCCTTCATTATTTCCTTTATCTTACTGGGTAATCTTCTTAACTTGTTAAATGTGACTAAATCAGATAGGAGAAAATCCGTTTATGGAAGCAAACTATGAAAACCAGCTCTATGCAGAACATATAAAGAACTCTTACAACTTAACAAAAAGAAAATAAGCCAATTCAAAAATGTGAGGGCCTGGAGGGATGGCTGAGCAGTTAAGAGCCCTGGCCGCTCTTCCAGAGGACTTGGGTTCAATTCCCAGACCCACCTGGCAGCTCACAACCGCCTGTAACTCCAGATCCAGAGGACCTGGCACACTCACAGAGGCACAGTCACAGAGGCACACCTCACGGAGGCACGCTCACAGAGGCACGCTCCCAGAGGCACGCCACGGGAGGCACGCCACGGGAGGCACGCCACGAGGCATCGCCACAGAGGCACGCCACGGAGGCACGCAACACAGAGGCACGCCACAGAGGCACGCCACAGAGGCACGCCACAGGCACGCCACAGAGGTACGCCACAGAGGCACGCCTCACAGAGGTCTTCACAGAGGCACGCCACGGGAGGCACGCCACGGAGGCACGCCACAGAGGCACGCCATGGAGGCACACTCATGGAGGTACCCACAGAGGCACGCCACAGAGGCACGCCACGGAGGCACGCCACGGGAGGCATGCATACAGGCCAAAAAACAAAATCACTGCACATGTAAATAAATACTTTTTAAAAATTGAAAATGATTTGAATATGTATTTCTTGAAAGACAGGCAAATAGCTAATAAACACATGAAGAGAATGCTTAACATCACTAGTGATTAGAGAAATATAAGTGAAACATTGCTTCATATCCACCAGAGTGAAGTACAGTCGTGTAAAAAGAAGTAAAATAGTGTAAAAAATCTTTGCAAACATTAAATGTAATACATGACTCGGCAGTTTTACCTCCAGATAATTATCCAAGTAAAAAACGTCATAATGTGTGTACATTATTATGTATAATATTCCAATGTGAAAACAACTCAAAGGTTTACCAACTAGGATGGAGAAGTAAAATATGTTTTATCTATTAAAAATATCATTCAGTAATAAAAAATAAGCCCTAGAGCTTGCTGTAATGTGAGTGAACCTTAAAACATAACGAGTGTAAGAACGCGGACATAAGTGTGTCACCTGATCCCGTGTAGATGACGTTAGAGTCGCCAAATCTGCATCAAGGTGGGCGGAGAGAAGGGACAGGGAGCAACTGGTGATGGGACTAGAGGTTTTAGGGTTTTGTTGTTGTTTTGTTTGTTTGCCTTTGTTTTTTTATTTTATTTTGAAGTAATAAAAATGAAGGTGTTTGTGAATTCCATCCTAAAATGCATGAGCCATACATTTTTAAAGGGTAGATTCTGTGGGATGTAAATTACTGCACTATAAAGGTAAAAGAGACTACCAAGAAGAAAGAGTAGCAACCATTTTCCCAAGGGTATCACCACGAGTATTTCTGTAAGCTACTAGTACATGTAGGCATCAACCATACTCCGACATCATGGGACATGATTGTGCTATGCAGCCTCTCATTGCATTAGCATTATAGAATGGTACGAGACAGCATTTTGGTCTCCCAGTTCTCATTTGTTAGTAAAACTTCATGGTCATATTGGCAATTTACCGTCTTTTGTGTTTTAATAATAAGTATACCCTTCTGAGAAGTGTGTCCTTAAGCAGTTTCATCATTGTGTGAGCATCAAAGAATATGTGTACATAACCACAACCACAGTGTCCGAGGTGATACGTTGTGTAGGCCTCCATTATACAGAGGGCCTTCGTTGACTGTGAGGGCATGAGTTTATGTATAAAATAAGCACTGTGCTTTCACTAAAGGAATCTTCTGTGTCTGAAGCTGGGACCGTAAGTGATTGTCCTGTACATGCCACCTCTTTTCTAGGGTTTCCTGAGAAGACAACGGTGAAGCAGCGTTACCGGCTGCTGGGCAACAGCCTCAACGTACATGTCGTCTCAAAGCTCCTCACAGTCCTGTGTGAGTGAGAGACGTGGGAGAGCCGCTGAGGCGTCAGAGTATGCCTCTAATTCTAGACAGTCATTCCAAAATTCTATCTTGAATTAATTCTTATAAAACTCAACTAAATTATTTTAGTTGCATTTTAGTGGGTAATTCAGAGGGAACTTAAATGTGCATATCTTATTGTTTCCTTAAATTTATATTACTGTATCTGACAAACTTCACATTGCTGTTTTTGCTTTATGGGCTTTATAAAGCTTTAAACATGTATATTAAATATTTTATATTTTGCTATAAACAAATTTAAGAATGTTTGGATTTTTGTATGTATATTAGTACTTTATAAAGTATAACATGAATAGTATGGTCCTTAGAAAATTATTTTTGTATGTTAATTTAAAAATTGTTTTATATAACGTGGAGAAACTAACTGGATGTAGACCTGGAAGCTTCATCCCTTCTGCTAGCTTTCACACTGCTGTTCATGCTGCTGCAAGCAAATGTAGCCATCGTTCTTAACTTGCTGTGAACTGGGATGCTACAGTAGTGACTGTCCTGCTAAGATCTGCCCGTGAAGGTCATGGGAATGGCCAACTGCTCTGTGATTTGATTTAAGACCAGATCAATGAGATAGAATTCATACCTGGCCCTGCTATCTGGTTCAAAGACCTGTGGCTGGATAGGCCATGGTCCCTAGCGGCTAATCTACTAGTATTCTGTTAAATGGCCATTGCATTAAATGATTCCTGGTGGTTTATTCTTCCACCATAGATTAGTGTTTCCCTCAACAGTCACCAGGTAAGCCTCTTGCAGTAGATGGCAATTCAGACGCCAGAGAACGGAGACTGCTGCGGGCTCAGCCCTAAGAGGGACGTGTCTGTCCCTCCCTCCCTCCCTCCCTCCCGAGGCGCAGGGATCAGTGCAGAGGAGGAAGCGAAAGCACTGTGAGAGCCACAGAGGTGGGTGACATTGGGAAGACTTTCCATACAGCAGGACGACTGTCTGTGGACTCACAGCTAGGTGACAGCATGCAGTGAGCTTGAATCCCAGACAGGATCTCGGCATGGAGCAGGGTAGACTGGGTACGAAGTCACACCCTAGCTGAGAGGCTACTGGCATTTGGTGGCTTCTAGGAGAGGAAGAGTCAGATTCCTTTGAGGGCGTGCTTCCTGGTATGTGGAGCACACCCCGGGTCGGCTTATACTCAAGAAGGGTTGAGCACCACAGATTGGACTGGACTTTTTTTAAGAGGACACAAAGTTGGGTGGATAGGGGAAGGAGTGTGAATACAATCCAAATAAATTGTACAATATTCTCAAAGAATATTATTTAAAAAATTAGAAATTGTTTCATGACTCTTAATATAATACTCTTTTTGTTAATTTATCCACCTTTTTAGACAAATGTATATATTTTAAACCAAATTATCATCCAACATGGACATCAGTCTGGAGAATGTATTAGAAAAAAATGCTCATAAATTCTTAATCAAGTCTTTGAAAAATACAGGTGATTTTTTTGAGACAGGTTTCACTGGGTAGCCCTGGGTGGCCTGGGCTATCTAATCCAGTCTGGCTTCTAACTGAGGGATGTGTCTGCCCCAACCTCCGGTGTGCTAGCTAGAATTAAAGGCCAGCAATACTAAACCTGGCTTCCTTGTTAATCTGAAGATAAAAGTTCATTGTCCTACCTTCATTTCACATCCTTCCTTTCAGTTTGCTATTACCAGGGTGCTTTTGCTTCGTCAGCCTGGGGGTTAAATGTGTCTGTTGTTCCAGTCTAAGGAATATGGCACAGCCTATGTGGCAGTAGGGGTAAGGAAACCGTGCTGCTATTTCTGTATGGTGCTACCCCATCCTTTATAGTACCGACTCTGAACTTACCTTTTTCTCTGTGCAATCATGGCATCAGTAGAGAACGGGTAAATAAAGTGTGTTGCAGACGTATACTAGAATACCAGCAGTACTGCCTGGAATGGTTTATGATACACCATGACCAGGAGGAGCCCTGCCGATCATGAAAAGACAAGAGTGGTGTCTTTCCACTAGGCGTCAAGTTCATATAGACAGTGAGGAGGGCAGTGTTTGCAGGGCTTGGGAGGAGGGGACGAGGAAGTCAGTGTTTAGCAGGTACAGAGTTTCTGTTTGCGAACATGAGAAAGTTCTGAAGGTGGGAGGCATTGCTGGTTGGACATGGTGAATGTGCTTAGTGCCACCGAACTGTACACTTAAAGTCTATTGAATGGCTAATTTTATATTACGTAGATTATACTGGAATTAAAAAAATTACTTCTGAACTCAGGTAAATATGGGTATATAGCTTACTATGTATGTATCCACAGTCACTGTCTACATTTGTACGTGTTTTTAAAGATGAACCTCATTAAAATCTCGTAATTACAATCTGAAATCATCGTGGTGTCAGTTCATGTAGGTTATCTTTACTGCTGAAAAATTCTTACCAAGAAAATGGTTTATGGTTTAGCTGTATTACCATTATGTTGTAATTATAAGGTCCAGTGCCCAATTGAACAATATTATACTAAGCTTGGTTAGAGTTTCTCAACTCTGACACATTTGGTGGGTCTGGGGAGCATTTACTTATAAATTGGGAAGCACAATATGGCTTTATAAGCTTTAAGGGGCTGGAGAGGTGGCCCAGCAGTTACGTTCCAGGGACCGGCGTTTGATTCCTACCCCGTACGTGCTGTGCTGTATAATTCTAAGGTGCTTATTCCTTGCCACAATTTTGGTGCTTTACAGGCCCCCAGCTAATGAATAGATGCAAAATTAATACAAACAGGACAATTTATGTAGGAAAATAACTTCGGAGCAAAGCCTGGGCCATCGTTAGTAGCGGCGGTAAAGTCCGAGGATGGAAGGGAGGGAACGAGTCACCTCCTCCTAGGGACCGGCTGACCTTCTCCAGAGGACCTAGCACATTGAGTTCTGGCTATGAAACCACAGCTACAACTGCTCTGGCCTGGCAGAGCGAGCAGATACTTGCAGCTGCCAGCTCGCTCGCTCGCTCTCCTCGACAGCTTGAGCCTTTGACAGAAGCTCACAGTTGAAATAATAAATGACGGAGAGTTACCCAGTGCTAAAACTACCAGGATAAGCTGTTGTTTGGAATGATCCACTTCCTCCTCCTTCCTCCTTAGTTTCCTCCCTCCCTCACTTCCTTTTTGAAGCAGTGTCTCCTGTAGTTAAAACTAACCCCAAGCTTGCAATGTAGTTGAGAGTGGCCTCGAACTTCTGATCCTTCCAGCTATGCTCCCAGATGCTGGGATTACAAGGTAAATGACACCATGCCTGGCTTCTGTGGTGTGGAGGATGCGCCTGGCTGATAGCATGAATATGAGGGGAACATGACCCAGAGAAGTGCACCCCGGACCAATTGACTTTTTAAAGAGGTAAGTGTATTTGATGGAGAAGCTTTTCAGCTACTCTAACAGCCTGCACCCCTGCTAAGCACCCATATAACGATGTGTGGTGCCAAGCCCAATGCAGACAACGCAGGTTGCGTAGTTAGAGGGTAGGGTTCTTAAAAATAAATTACATCCTGTCTTTGGCTTAAATGCCAGCATCATTCAGATCAACATCTTAGCTAAGGGGATTCTGAGGAGGAAGAAATGACACCAAGGAGAATTAAAACTGGTTTCGTTTTGTTAGCACAGAATAAAGGAGACGTCATGTTGGGCCAGCAGCACACGTGCGCTAAGCGATGCCCTTCGCAGGTGAGTTGTTGTTTCTCCGTCCAAACCAAAGGGTCTCTGCTTACTAGTTTGTCTGGATAGCTTCATTCTGTAGAGTCAGAGGTTTCTACAAGTCACAACAAGGCTCCAGCTCTGAGCTCACATCAACTTTTTAAATGTGCTTTCCTGGGTTCCTTAAGTTGTTGGGCAGAACCCTAACTTGTGCTAAGAACCCTAAGGCGTGGTTGTACCTTAATGACAGAGTGTGAGGTCTAAATCTCATCTTACACACATGCACACGCACACACACACACACACACACACACACACACACACACACACACACACACACACACACACACACATACACACACACACACACACACACACACACACACACACACACACACACACACACACACACACACACACACACACACACACACACATACACACACACACACACGTGGGAGGCAATGGGACACAGAGTTTTATGCACTTGCTCTTCCTGGGAGCTGTTTTAACCACGTAACTTGTTGAAGTGCCACTGCCGTCGGCTTGGGACCTTGAGTTGACCGCGAGTCGCAGTTTCTGGAAGCCTGGCATCACACTGGTTTGGATTATTTCTAAAGACGTAGCCTTCAGGCCCCTTGACCACTTGAGCCTTTCTGGCAGCATTGACTGCCTGTGTGCACCACAGATGATCATCATGTCAGCCCAACAAGAATTTCTCCGGCTCTGATTATTTTTCCTCATTCGTCAACTCTGCTAGCATGTGCCTGTAAGTCGTCATCTGGAAGAACACTTCGCATGCTTTACTAGAGGACAGTAAACATCTAGACATTTTCCAACTTCAGCGTCTAACAGCTAACTGCTTGCCACCATGTTTCCTGTCTTTCTATTTGCCATTAAAACGTTGATGTTCCTAATAAAAATATTTTCCCCAGAGTGTTTCTATTTCTTTGCTACTTGAAGGATATTTTACTGTAGGATATGTGTGCTCTTCTAAATATATAATCATGATCCAAACTGTCAGTTTACCCTGGTTAATTTACCTCAAGAATTAAAATATTCAGCTGGGCATGGTGGCACACACCTTTAATCCCAGCACTAGAACGACAGATGGATCTGTGCGTCCCGTGCCAGCATGGTCTACACAGTGAGGTCCAGGACAGCCAGGGCTAGGTAGAGAGACCCTGTCTCAAAGGAAAAAATTAAAATACTCTTTAAGTACACCACACAGACCTATAAAAGAACTATTTGAAGACAACATTCACTGTATCTCTAAGAGCTTAGTGTTAAAGCTGAGGAGGCAGTGCCTGTCACTTGGAGGTAAAGATACTTTCTTCAAGAAATCCATTTGCTCTTAAGGGGGAATCTACACAAACCCTCAACAAGGAGAGGGTTTGTTCCTGTGGATTCCTGATGAAAAGCTGAGCATAGTCACCTGCAAGAGGATCCCTGTCCTTAGAGCCTCCACAAAGGCCCTGGAGAAGAGTCGAGGCAATGCTCAGTAGTGTCTAAGCAGGACTTGGCCCATACCTGGGGCAGAGTTCAGCATCCCAGCCTACTTTAACAGAGACATTCCTTAGAGACTATCAGATAATTTTTAGGGTTTCATCAAATAAGATATTTAGAATTTTAAATTAATTCATACTTGCATATTAACTAGATGTAATTAGTTTTTGTTATTTTGTTTCTTATTTCATCTATGCAATTGTAAAATTCAAAAATATAACGTTTATACTAAATATTGATTAATGAGATTCTTAGAAAATTAGATTGAATTCTAGTATTCTGTTGACCAGTACTAAAATGAACTTACTCAGAAATAATTTGGTCTTTTGGGAAATCACTTATAAGCTTTGCGTATTATATCTAGCTTGGCTGTTTTTGTTCTGTTGTTGAGGCATTCTTTAGTGTCTCTTGACTATTAAGGTTCTCCCTCCCCGTTGCTGGTAAGAAAAGACATTCTTAAGGAGTATATGCTGGATATTTTTTCTCTGTTTCGTTGTTTGTTTTTTGTTTATTCTTAACTCATGGGTCATTTCTGAGATTTTCTACTCATTTTTGGACCGTAGTTAAATCCTGAAGCCACAGAAAGCAAGATAGGCTCGACAGTACTGCATGGTAACACCCCACTCAGGCACAGCCTCTGTTAAGGTGTACATGGATTCTCCAGGAGAGTGGGTTTCACTGTGATATTTTCTTACACATAAAGTACTATACTTCTGTCCCCCTGCTGAACATTACTCTCTTTTGTTCCTCTTAACTTTACATTTATTTGCTCAAGAAACACAGGCTTGTGAGAAAGCTGTTTTGCCTTCTCTCTTCTACCATAGCCTCTGAGTCTTCCTTTAGTTTCTAAAATTCCATATCACGTGTATTTATTGTGTGTGTATGTGTGTTCTCGAGTGCATATACATGCCATGGCATGCATATAAGGATCAGAGGACAGCTGCTCTCTCTCTCTCTGCCATGTGGGTCCTAAGGATTGAATTTAGGACATGACCCTTGGTATCTGAGTCATCTCTGACCCGGAGTCTTACGTTCAGCTACATTCTCAAATACAGCATGACTGTTTCCTACACTTGATCTTAGCCAAAAGGCCGAGAAGCGATAGCATGACTGTTTCCTAAAGCTTCAAAAATCTTATTTTCCCTATAAATAGGAGTGTAGGTCATTTTACAAAAAGTAGGAGAGAGGCTGCTTTCCCACAGGACTCTCTTTTAGCGTTACACAGTTCCCATGCCTTTGTTTGCACACACACACATGGTTTCCTGTGTACTCACTCTGCCTCAGAGGGCATCTGCTCTAACTGGGAAGGCTTGAAACTGAGTGGATGTGGTCGTTTAGCTGGGTTGGCTCTATAATCAAATGAGATCACCTAGACAGGGTGAGGCGGAGAGAGGCGGGTCTGGAGCTGCACTCTTAGCTGTCCTTGAAGATTTCAGCTACCTTGGTTGTCAAAGCCATTTGTTTCTCAGAAATTCTTAGCCATCCTTAAACTTCTCCTTACTGATGATAACTCAGATGAGTCCCGATCAGCTGTTTGGAGAATCTTTGTGCTGGCATTTTTCAACTGGGATGGGTTGCTGTCACATCGAATTTAGCAATAAAGGAAAACAAACATTTTCACTTTAAATTTGTTTTCATGACTTCAACAGTTTTCCTAAGCCTCCCACATTT
>NC_046167.1:3037246-3057246 GCF_011064425.1 Rattus rattus | reverse complement strand
AAGGCCTTCTGTAGGTTGATGTCATTATGTGGGTGAGGGCTGGCACAAGTTAGATCAAGGTCATGATTGGACAGTAAAAGAATAAAGCAGGACAAAGTTTTTGTAGGGAGGGAGAGAAGGAGAAGGAGGGAGAATCAAAATGGAGACTGAGAAGCAGGACCCAGATCCGGGTGGTGCTGAATTGCCAAGGTAGCTGGGATGGATTTCTGTAGGCAAATTTATCTTATCTAGGTGGGCAGTTTATATCCTTATTAATTGGTTGTGTGCTAATTGTGTGGATATACTGTACATTGAGTATTTAACATATAAATCTGGTTGTTGGGTTACAGTTTGTTGAGCCTTGTTTTTACCTGGTAGCTGGGACCAGAGTTCCCTGCTGGCCAGGGTTGGCCAGGGCGACTAGCAATGGGAACGGAGAGACTGCTGGGGACAGAAGATGGCGAGGCTAATGGGGTGTGGTGCCTCACTGAAGCCAGCCGCAGCTGAGATAAATTAAGGTTAGTCCTATATGGCCCTATGGTGCCTTTGACACAGCCTTCCCTCCATACCCCATTTTTTTTTTTTTTTTTATTATACCTCAATAGCCTTCCTCTCTCAGGCTAGAAGTCAGACAAGCTATTTGTCAGGGTGGTCAAACTACAGCCTCTCAGGTACAGGGCCAAGGCTCAGAACAGTGCTGGTGAGAGGATCCTTCCTGGTCTTGTTTGGAAGGACAGAGGACGGTGCCGTGGTGTCTGACTCACCTGGCTACCTTCACCATGTTGGGTTTGTATTTCTCAATGCTGCTGAGCAGGGCCTCCATGGTCCTCCCGGTTCCAACGACGTCCTTTGCAAAAAAGCAGACAAGTGCAGCAAGGCAGTCTGCACATCGTAATACTTCACCTTTGCAGGGCCATTCCTTAATAAAATGCACTTTTAATCTCAAATGCCAACCAATGGAGTCAACGCAGGAAGCACCATCACTTACGGATTCACGGGCATTTCATTTTGGAAGCTAGAGACTATGTTGGTGAATAAATCCTGTTCTTGACTCCTTTGGCTGTGTCAAAGGTTTCAGTTCAGCCTCTGGGGAGGAGGTGGGCCCTTCCTCACTGAGCGTCCCCAGGCTTCTGCATGCACAGTCAGGGACTAAATTTGGCCCGGAGGTTACATTTCACAATACAAGAGACACATGAATTTTCATGGACATGGGATGTATAGCTGAATACACTGAACGGATAAACACCTCTTCAGCCTCCCTACTCCTTAGGGGATGCCATGACTGGGAAGCTAAATGTGTCTGGGCAGCAGCTGGTGACAGCCAGGAGGTCTGAGCTCCTCAGCTGCCGTGAGCACAGGGTCTCTGCTTCTGATGAGCTGTGGATGCACAATTACACAGAATCAGCTGCCGAGATTTACTGTCCTCCTGACAGAACTCAGCTGTCAGGAGCTGAGGATAACCTCGCAGGTCTGAATGAAGCCAGGGTCCAGCGACTTCTGGCTGGATGGTCTACTTGTGAGCTGTGTGAAGCCAGAGCTGTGCCTACGGAAGGCCACACTGGCAAACGTGAGACTGTAGACTGTGAACAACAAGGTTCTTTGACTTTTTCAGGGCTGATGAGTCAAGTGTCTTGAGGGAGCATGGCCATTGACTAGGGAGCCTATAGCAGTCACAAGATGACCTTACTGTTTCTTACTAAACGGAACAACAAAAGACCCACTGCTACCAAAACTCCATAACTTCCCCTTGGATTGACATGCTAATTGACTGAATTTAAGATCTCTGAAGCTTGAGAATGGATTAAAAGCATTGGAGGTCATTGGGTGAGAAGAGTTCTAGCCTTGGTTCTCCTGTTAAATAAATAACAGTGAACGTTATTGACTAGTTCTACGAGCTATTTTACTCTCCTTACAACTGTCTGGCTTTTAAATCCACACAAGAATGGATTGAGAAATATGTGAGATTGGATATAAATCAAATAGCCACTGTCAAGTGTTGATTCTGAATTAGTTAAAGCCAGTGACTATAGTTGGCTCCTGTTCACCAGGAGTTGAAGAGCCACACAGAGTGGGGACTCAGTACTTGGGCAGTTTGATAAACGAGGCCAGCGTTTTAAAATTCTCTATTGGATTCTTGGAACTTCCAAACACAGAAAAGGAAAAGGCCAACTTACCTCAACAATGAGAACATTCTGGAGGGAAGTAAAGAACAAACAAACAAAAAAAAACTCAACATTTCAGAACATGCTTAAAACAAGCAAACAAACAAACAAAGCCCAGGTCACAGGGCGAATACAACCTTTGCTTACAGTTAGAATTTCACAGGGTGCTTTGTGGGCCTTGCCCATTCTATGGATCCAACGGTTAGAGTAGTGGTTCTTAACCTGTGGGTCACAACCCCATTAGGTCCTTTTCACAGGCCATATGCGTATCAAACATTTACAGTATGATTCACGTCAGTAGCAAAGTTACAGTTATGAAGGAGTAACAAAAGTAGTTTTATGGTTGGGAGTCACCACAACATAGGAAACTGTACTAAGGGGGCTAGCATTAGGCAAGCTGAGAATCACTGATTTAGTGGAAGCCTAAGTATTGCAGATTCAGTTTAATATCCCTTTGGAATTTCTTGATGCCGTAATTTTATTGCCTGTAGTCAGGTTAGTAGCAAGCTCTTGTCAGACCTTGCTGCCTCTTTGAAGGGACTGTGCACACAGTTATGACATCTCAGTAGTGCCATGCCCTCTGTCTCCCATTTGTGGGATGACAAGCACTGTATCATACACTACAACACACACTCTATCAGTAACAGAGGAAGTCTCACCCGATGATTACATCCTCAGCGGTGACAGTCCTATGTTTATGTGACCCCCCAAATCCCCACTGGGTCTACCCTCAGATTTTCAACCCAGAAGAAACAGGGTATTGAAAGTGTTGCCAGGGGCCTGCTGAGTCCTTTCTACCGATATGGCCAGATCCCTTGATAAATGCTCACCAGGGGTTCACCTATTTTCCCCCAAGCACACAAATTATGTTTTATCCCATTTTCTTGTTAGACAGCTTCTTCACCTACCGATTCCAAACTTCGTGTAGTGGGGAGTTGTTTTTTCTCTCTTACTACTGTGCTCTCAGGCCCTACTGTACTGCTTGCATGTAGAAGCAATGATTGTTTTCTTTAAAAGGCTAATGACTAGCAAGCTTATTAATGAATTAAAATCAGCCAATCAATTGGATTGGTAGTAATATGCCGAATGCTGTCCAATCAAATTATGACTATGTAAATATACCATTCCAGTCACCAAGCAGGGAGATACTCCTTGAAAGTAATACACTTTTACTTTATGGCTCTAGATATTATTTTCGTGAGGGTCATGTGAAGGTCAGAAGATAAATTATGGAGTAGTTTAACTTCTCTCACCATGCGCTATCTCTCACCATGTGCTATCTCTCACCATGTGCTATCTGGGGTTTGAACTCAGGCTGTCAGGCTGCGGGCAAGTGCTTAAACCTGCTGGGGCATCTTGCCAGGACCCTAATCATTCATTTATCCTTGACTTATCAGATCAGACTGTAAATTTCTTCTTCATATCTAAGACAAAAGAGGTTTAATGAATACAAATGTTAATAAGTTACCCACCCATGAAAGAACCATGGTAAAGCTGTATTTCCCTGTCACACATGTAGAAATGCCTTCTTGGAAGTGCCTTCTCCTAGGTAGGACATTCTTACTAAACCCACTTATTAAGAATATTAGTTTTATCATCACGATGGAGGGATATATTGTTTACTCTCAAAGCCCATGTGTCCTCTCCATGGCACTGCACACTAATGTCTATGTGAGGGTCAGGCCATCCTGTCCCCTAAGACTCACACTGACAGGCATCCCTTTAGCACTTTCAATATGGCTTACTGTGGCCTTTGACCTCGCACCGCAGCATGTGACTTGGACATGTATTTTCAGCTAACCCGGATGCCTTGAGAATGCTATGGTTAATTGAATTTCCCTGTTCACAGTCGCTTTTTGGTTCAGTTGTGTAAACAAAAGTTTCTTTCCAAAATATGTTAATTTACATACTTGTCTAATTAAGTAGGAAGTCCTGAAAAGAAGACTCCTCCTCTCTTTCTCTCCTCTCCCCCATTTAGAATGTAAAAATAGGTGTCATCTCTGAAAAGATTAAGCATGATTTTAAGACTGTTACCAGGAAGTGGGACTTGGATGGGTATCCATCTGAGATAGATTGTCAAAATAATTCCAACATATTTTAAGCTTGAAAGGCTTTAAGGAAGACGCCTCCTCCCACTCCGCGTATCCCCAGGTGTTGCTTTAAGGGGCAGGCACCGTGACCTCTGCACTGCCTTCCTGGCTAGAGGGCGTGGGTTTCTCGTACACGCCGCTACGTTACATTTCTAAAATTACACACGTTAAAAAGGGTTTTATTTTTTTGCAAGACTGAGACTGAATACCATGTATGCCAGGCAAGTGTTCTAGCCTCAGCCTGATATGTTTACTAACACGTTTTATGAAGCTAATTTGGTTTTTAAATGTATTCAAAGCATATTTGAAAACAGAAAATCTGAAGATTTCCCTCTCCATTCCCTCTTCCTTCCTCTTTTCCTGAAAACATACTAGGTAAGCAACTGGTCTACCATCAAGCTACACCGAACCGTGAACTTTGCTTTTAACTTTGGATATGTATTTAAAAGAAAGACTTCAAATGTATTTGTGTGTGCTTTTAAAAAGGATTAAGCTTACAGTACCATTCTCTATTTTATATAACCAAAACCTCCCATCTATCAAAAACGATAAATTCTTAGTATCACATAAAGCCAGCTGTCTTTTAAAAGGCTTTGCAATTTCTCTGCTCAACCTAAGGCTGGACATTGAATTCTACTGCATTTTGAATATATTCAGAGGGGTTCCTAAATTGGAAAATTAACCACCAATAAACATTAAGATGGGGCCCAATAAAAGGTGACCCAGTCATGTGTTCTGCCCTCAGTAATAGAGCATTGCCATCATTACAAGAGTGGCTTAGTTGCCTTAGGAGCAGATTGCTAGAAAAATGAGGCAGGTCCCCTGTCAGTCTCTCATCTCTTCCTTATCTTTCCACCTTCTTCCATGGGATGATATAGTATGAAGGAAGACGGTTTAGGAGTTGTAATTGCCCCAACCTTGGAGGCACTTGTGTTAATATCTAAAGGAACCAATCCTTGGGTTTCCGTGCACCAAGATTAGGCTCAGGGGCTAAGAGACAAATAGTAATCCATCCTCATATGGTCAGCACAGAGCTCTGATAGGAAAAGGCGACCCAGGAAGGCTTGTGCTCCAGCTATGGGGGTACATATGTGAGCAGAGTACCTAGGAAGGCAGAAGCAAGAAGATCATGGGTTCTATGTCACCTGGGTAGATAGCAAGACTCTGTGAAAGGAAGGAAGGAAGAGATGGGGAAGAAAAAAAGAAAGAACTCTGTGTGATAAATGAATAACTTTGGCTTTCACTTTCTGTAGCTCATTTTACTCATGAGACACCATCTCCACCATCTTTAAGGATCCACAGTTCTTCCCGTAACCAACCTTTCCTGTCTACTGCCTTTCATTTGTGCCGAGCAGTCTACTAAGATTCCCGCTTTTTGAGTAGGCGATGCTGGGGGATTTTTTTTCGGAACACTCTGTGCCTCCAGAACACTTCCCATCTGATAACCATGATCGCTGAATCTGAGATGTTTGCCAATTACTGTCTTAGTCATCCCCTCACACCTAGCTCACTTCCTCCCAGGGAGCCAGTAAAAGTCTGCGGGGGCTGTAGGCGAAGATTCTATAGGGACTCTCTGGACTCCAGAGTGTTGTTTCGCTGCTCTTCAGAGGTCTCAGCAAAGCCCATCACATTGAATTTTCCTCACAAAGCAGGCAAGAAGGTAGAGAGGAGTTATACGAGTACAAACGGTTCTCTTAAGTCGGCTGTTCCTACTTTTAAAGTTTGGAAACACGAAGCGACCTGCAGCAGCACCGGGGTTTTGCGGGCGTGGTCACCCTCACAGAGATTGGCCTGGCAAAGATGGGCTGGACGGTGGTTGCGGGCTGAGGGGAGGAGTGTGCATATAAATCCCACAGGGAAAGGAATGTGGCTCAGCATTTTATTTCATGTGATAACTCACAAAATTGCCATCGTCATCACCAGTGGCCACTTCTACCGTTGTTCTCAGTCCAGTCAGCGGCAGTAAAAAGGAATGCTTTAAGTTACGGCAGCCGGTGGTGAGGCGATTTGGCAGGCTTCAGTGCTTCATTCTGGCATTTGATTAGAAACTTATTTGGGGGTGGGGCGCTCGTCTCCGGAAATCTTGCACACACAGAAGCTGCCCAGCTGTGTATCTTCACGGCCGATCTGGGCCTGCTGGCTTTCAGTTTTATCCCAGCCTTTTGGGGGCTTCCCTTGGACACGACTAGAATCTCCCTGCTTTAGTGGATACACACATTTTATGAAGTGCCAGGATTAAATCAACTTGAGGGGAAAAATCAGAGTGAGAGTGTGCTGTGCAGACAGCTTAAATAAAGCGGGTAAATGCTTTTAAGTGCAGAGCGCCCACTGAAGAGAATTGAGGAGGGCTCGCTGCATTCAACAGCTCTGGCCTATTTAGAGCCATGACTCAGCCAGCCTTCCCTGAAAGTGAAAGAAGGCGCAGAGAAAGACCTGGAGGGAGAGATCCTTTCTCTTAGTTGAACTCCAAGCATCTTCCCAGGCCCCTAGAGGTTCCATGCTGGTTACAAACAGGGCACAGCTGACCAGGGGGAGCTGCTTCCAGACACTTTCTGAGGTTCCTCCTTTCAGAAAACGATGCAAGAACCATGTCTATGGCTCCCTCTTCACTTTGGCTTCAGCCCTCGTCTTCCAGGTTTGTACACAGCAAGTACTGGGGAGGGCTCAGCCCTGCCCTCCCTCCCCGCTGTACTTCCTTCCACCGCGTGTCAGGTTCATGATATTCTTAAAGATTTGTATTAACTAAATAAAATTCATAATTAATTGACTGCATTTTGCACAACATATCACGATTATATTTTTTCCCCCCTTAAACGGCTCCATGATGCCACCTCTGCTCAGACTCAGCAAGTTCATCTCTTTATTGAGACAATCAGTCTACTCTGTAAACCCAACCCAACTACATTTTCAGGTACTTTATTATTTCCTTGTTCAGTTCCTGACTTGTTTCCTTAGTCATCAGATCCAGCCCTGTCTAGTTCCCTACTCTCCCTTTCCTCCCCCATTCTAGATCTGACGCTCTTCTGTGTTATTCCCACAACCCCACCTTCTCCTTAAGATCATTGCAGTTCCAAGAATTACCATCATCATCATCATCACCACCACCACCACCACCACCACCATCATCTACTCCTCCTCCTTCTCCTTCTCCTTCTCCTCCTCCCCCTCCCTCTCCTTTTTGTGCAAAGAAAGGGGATTTGTGGAAAAACTCGCTGAGCTGTTCTTGAGGTGCTCAGCACTGAATAGCGAAGCCATGTCCAAATTCCTGGTAGGGTAGTAATATGAAAAAATGCAAATTTATTGACTGGACTGCTGGCTTGCATGGTGAGTGTATGAGAAAGAGGAAGTTAGAGAATGACCTGTAACGACCCTGCCGCCCGATGCAGACGTTTATTACAGTTTGGATTCTTCTATAACCACTCAAACAGGGACCCAGTAAGTGCTGAGTGCTTCCTAAGCTTCTTCCCCATCATGCATCGGACTCCCTGTGAAGAGATTCTGCCTACTGGGTTTCTTTGCTGTCTTGACAAGTCTTCCTGGGCAGACAAGATTGACTGGGTGAAGGAAGGAGGCCGTAGAGCTGGCTATTACAGGTTGAACATAAACTGTCCTGCCCGAAGGCTCCCATGTTGAAGGCTTTGCACCCAGGTGGTGGCACTACTGGGAGGTGGCCGTGGCTAGAGGACCTAACTTCATGACTCTGCTGCTTGGAAATGGGCCTTATTCGATGAAGGAGGTGGCTGGGGCATGACTTCCCTAAGTGATTGATGTCAGTTTGGCAGACCTCCCTACCCCCCTAGCCTCTCCTGGCCAGCCCTTCACCAATCACCATGTCTTTCTGTCATGATGTTCTGACTTCCCGCAGGCCTGGAGTCAGATGGCCATGCACTGCGGTGCCTGAAACTGTAAGCCGAAATGAACCTTTCCTCCTTTTAGTTGTTCCCCCCCCCCAGGTATTTTGTTACAATGCTAAAAAGTTTGAGTAACTTTATAAGGAAAAGTACATCTCTAAAGTTAAATGAAAATTTTTCTTTTTCTTTTTCAGTAGTGCTGGCCATTCAATCCAGGGTCTTGTGAGTGAGAGCCAGACAGGCACTCTGTCCCCCACTGCTACGCCCCCTGAGCTAGGCAGGCACTCTGTCTCCTTTTCTCTCCCACCCTTAGCCATGCAGTATTCACTTCCTCCATCTTCCTTTTTTTTTAAATTTTTTTTAAAGATTTATTTATTATATATGAGTACACTGTAGCTGTCTTCAGACGCACCAGAAGAGGGTATCAGATCCCCTTACAGATGGTTGTGAGCCACCATGTGGTTGCTGGGATTTGAACTCAGGACCTCTGGAAGAGCAGTCAGTGCTCTTAACTGCTGAGCCACCTCTCCAGTCCCCACTTTCCTTTCTAACTTTCCTTAATACGGAAGCTGTGCCCTTCTCGTACACTCCGCCCTTTCCCCTTCAGCCCTAACCCGAATCAGCTACTTGGACATGGCATTTCACTGGTACTCTCCGTTTTTGCTGCCCTCCAAACCGTCCTCTGTGAAGCAGCAAATGCGTTTGGTTTGGGATCCCATCACTCACCACCAGAGGCCTGGCCAAATTGGCTTGGCTTCAACATTCTCCCGTGTCCTCGCTCTGAGGCCGACTGAAACCATTTCTCTGATTCCTACGTAGGATGATGCACTCACTGCTCATTCAGTATTTACTCTAACTTGTGCTGGGACAGGCTGTGTACCATGCTAGGGGTGAGGTGGCGAACCCAGTGTCCCTGGCCACTTCACACTGATTTTCTGGGAGGAAAGGCAGATTTTTCTTTTTTTTAAAGACTCCTAAGTAAGCGCTAAGCTGTAAATTGTAGACAGGGCTCCGAGGGAGCTGGGCTCACATACAGATGCACACTGGAACTGGTGGACGGTGGGAGGGAGAGCAGGCCATGCTCTCGTCCCTGACAGCTGTGCAGGGAAGCTGTGCTGTACAGAGCAGACTGAGTCCTAACCTAAGGCAGGGGAAAGCGTATTCCAAGAAGAAGGCATCGCTTGTTTAAGGGGTTGGCAAGAAAGGCTTAGCTAGGGAAGGGCAGTGCCATGAGGCCAATCAAGTATGACAATGCGGTGGGGATGCCAGATGGATCAAGCAGGATTTACTGGAGTCAGGAATTTGGATCTTACTTAAAGAGCACTGGGGGAAGGCTTGCAAGGTAAACCACAAACGCCTAATTATATTTTAAGGTCAGGTAATCAGTGAGTAAATTTTTAGAGTATGTCCAAACTACCACACAAGACACAGTTACAGTGAATATGTACTACGTACTCATACTGAACATCTATTCAATATTTGACGCTCAAATTTGACTGGGCTACTGGATTTTTGTTTTGTTTTTGTTGAGTCTGGCAACTGCTAATTAAGAGGCCACTGAAAGGTTTCAATTGGCAAGCGGTGTAACCCAGTTGTATTTTAAGAAGATCCCTTGGGCAGCTTTGTGGAGAACGGTTTGAAGGTTAGCAAGAGTCAACTGAAGGCTGAAGTTCAGGGTAGCAAGTTGGGCTCAGAGGGAAATTCAGTGGGGTGGGAGTGGGGTTGGTGGTGCCTTCGGGTTTTATTGCTATAAAGAGACACCATGACCATGGCTACTCTTACAAAGGAAAACACTAAATTTGGGCTGGCTTATATTTTAAAGGTCTCATCGATTATCACCATGTAGGGAAACACAGCATGTAGGCAGACATGGTGCTGGGGAAGGAGGTGAGAGATCAAATCCTGATCTTCAGGCAGCAGAAAGAAACTGTGCCACACTGGATACAGCTTGAGGGTATGAGCCGTCAAAGTCCACCTACACAGCGACACACTTCCTCCAACAAGGCCACGCCCACTCCAACAAAGGCCACACCCGCTCCAACAAGGCCACGCCCACTCCAACAAGGCTGCGCCCACTCCAACAAAGGCCACACCCACTCCAACAAGGCCAGACCTCCTAACAGTGCCACGCCCCATGGGCCAAGCATTCAAACCTATGAGTCTAAGGGGACCATTCCTATTCGTACCACCACAAGGGGTGTCTAGTGCCTTGTAAACCTTGAAGTTGGAAGAGACCATCTAGGAGGTTGCAAAGGTGGATTCTAACTCAAGAGCTCTGGTGTGGCTCCCGAGACTCTGCATTTCTAACAAGCTCCTAGAAATCATGTCAATGAACTAGAGTCCCAGGGACACATATGGCCTCATCCCTGTTTTTGTAAATAAAGTTTTATGGGAACACAGTCATCTGCTTCCACATCCCCTCTGGTTGCTCTCAAGCTACCAGGGAGTCAAACAGCGCCAATAGTTAGTCCACACTGCCTAAAATATTTATATTTGACTCTTCATAGAAAAACTTGCCTGCCTACACTATACTTTGAGTAGAAGGGTCAAGAGTTGGAAGACAACCAGGGAGGTAAAATGAGGATAAATATCCTGACTAGCTGAAGGTGAACGAGTGTTGGGAGATGGTCAGCCCCGGCTCACCTAGCCTTCCCCTCTGCTGGGAGCAAGGCACTTGGACTTCAGTCTTCAAAATCAAGTTGGTATATTATATGAGTGGCTAGTCATTGTTGATTCATCGTAGACGTTCTTGGCACAAGGAGTTCTATTGTGCACCTATTTAAACGTGCAGAAATGTCTCTCCACAAACAGGAGGGTATAGCTATAACTAGACAGCCCTGGGCAATCTGAAAGAAACTGTCTTGTCAGCAGCCAGTTAATGTTGACTCCTGCTTGTATTCGCTCCTGCCTAGTGGTCCCACCTTTCCCCCTGAATGCACCCCTGCTAGGGTCTCTCTAACTTGCAGCAGGAGACACCAAAGTCAAGACCTGCCATGCTTTCTGCTCACCCCCCCCACCCCCACCCTCTACAGGGTCTGAAGGGCATGCCTGTGTGTGTCTATGAGGGAAATCAGGTCAGAACAAACTGGTAAAGTAGGGGAGAAGAAGCCCAGTAGAAATCCTTTCAGAGTTGTCCTCTCAGTAAAAGCTCAAACAAGATCTGGCCCTTGTGGAGTAGGCACTGTATGGAAAAACTAAGCTAAAATGACTTAAAGAGCCCTTTTAGGGTGCTTAAAGCTATGCATTTCTGAAAATCACTTTGAGTATTTTAACTTTCCTAGGCTATTTCCTGCCGTAGTGCAGTGATGTCAAATGATGCCTGCTGATAAGTTAACACTAACAAGTTCACTGCAGTTGCCATAGAACAAGATTTACTACTCCTGGAACCCACCAGGCTGTCTTCAGCAGAAGCAGAAACTGTTTTCTAGTCAGAGTCCATGCATGTGCATCCCAGTTAGCATGTCAGATATTAGGATATGTATTTTTATTAAATGTGGCTTGCTGTTCTACTTTTTCCCCATCCGGGGATTGTGTAACAGTAAGAACTGCCAAGGATGAGAGATTAAGCGTGTGTAATAGACTGACACACTCTACTTAGAAAGCTGAAGGTGTTTGTGGGTAACGACCACAGCATTGGTCAGGATACGTGAACAGAACCGAATTCTGCAGTTTCTAGTTGCTGTCATCCTTCCCAGCAAATCTACATTTCAAGTCGCACTCCACCTCGATCACCTGCTTTGCAAAGCAGTCAGTCCTCCCTGGGAATCCTAGACATTGTGTTAGATCCAAATGTCCTTTCAGTTCATAATAGTCAGGGCAAGTTGGAAACTCCACATTAAAATAAGATATTTCCCCCAAATCTAGTAGGTTTCTCTGTGATGTTAGCTCTTCGGCAACAGGCTAACAACTGTGCTCTCAAGAAGTGGCCCCCATTCCATGTCGCACATTTCAATAAACCTGTTTAAATGTCTTCCCACAGTGCTGGCTGCAAAGCAACAGACACAGAAGGGCAGACAAAAGAGAAAGCTTGTTTTGGGGTGGGGGTGCTTACAGAGCAAATAGAAAAGAAGCCGTAACGGTCCTGGGGGTTTTTGTTGTCTGGAAGAAGGCTGGAATTGGAAGCTGGGAGGATTTGGTCTGCAGCAAGTCCTAGAAGCTTTCTGCAGGCAGTGTTTTGGACAGGAGAAATCATTAAAGGGCCTCACACATCTATTTGCATGAATTAGCAAACCCGGGAGAGCTTTTGAAATGCATTTGGAGCTCTGACCTGACATGAAGGTCACATAGATGTCCCCAGAAGTGTATGCCTACTGAGAAGTTACATTAACAAACCTTTCCAGCCAGTGTTGAAAGATCCTCGCCTCCAATGATCTGCATCTCACCCATGGACCGATCGTTCTACGGAAACGGGGGAGGGGAAAGAAAAGGAAGACAATAATTTTAGTGCACAAGAGAACCTTAAAAGCACATTTTTTTTCCCATCTCTTTGGTTAATGGCTAGACTGTGCCTTGCAAATACAGCACACATAGCTAGCAAGGGCTCATGGTTGCCTATGGTTACCAAGAGCCACTTTCCTGCAGGCTCTTGAGACAAAGCCAGCTAATGACTGGCTGGCAGGAAAGTCTGAGGAGGGGGATGGACAGCTGGAGAGAGGAGAGCAAACTTAATATACCGTAGACGATACCTATCCTGGGCAGACGAATAGGAAAAGACACACCCTTGGACTTTACGGAGGTGAGGAGCTGGGGGCCCTGAGTAACTTCAACAAGCTCTCGCCCGAGAACGAGCAAACCCCGATTCCCCGGAAATGAAGCCCTTGTCTATTGTTGTCGTTGTAAACTCAGCCCCTCATCTGATGATGGGAATAATCCCAACAGACCACGGGTTTCTGACACCAGTGAGCAAGCCTTCTGTGGCTCCAGAATATGAGAACCACGGAGATTTGTTTTTTGAAACTAATCTTCTAAAAGTGAGCTATCACTCGTGTTTTCAATGTTTAAATATCGAACATTACTGTGTCCTAAGAAAACCTCACAAAGCAAGCAAGCAAGCAAGTCCACAGACAAACAGGCAAATACTTGTTTTTAAAGTGCACCTTACGAGAATCACTTAGGGACAAAATGGAAATTGAACTTGGCCTCTGTCTAATGACAGGCGCACACTAGAGGAACTCAAGCAGCCAGACCCAGTCAGTCTGCTCATGACCAAAACAAGAATGTGGTGATGTTGCAATGTCTTGATCCAACTGATAAACCTGCGAAGCTCATCCCCGTCCTCATCCTTGTTGTAGTTATGTGTGCTGTGCTGAGGCAGGAGGTCTGAGGCAGGAGCTGTCCTCAGTTATCGCAGACAGACCTTCTTATGCCAGGGTAGCAGTCTCTTATCTTGAAAAGGTTTTCCCTCCTTCTGGAAACGGTCATCCCATAGGGTGAGGCAGGCCCAAGGCAGGGCAGGGCAGAGAGAATAGCTGAAGGCTACTCCCAGCCTTAGAACTTCAAGTCTCTCAATCTAGTTCCTAGAGGAACTTCCTGGAACTGGGTTGAATTGGATTCTGCTGCCTACAGGTAGGACTTTCTATTAGGATACAGAATTCCTTTGTCAGGGGACTGGTTGTCTGGGAAAGGGAAAAATACCGATATGCCAGTTTGGCCAGTGAAGTACCTTTGTTTGACCAAAAGAAAAAAAAAAATCAAAAGTGGAGAGAAAGAGAGACCTTAAATATTCATACCTTTAATCTCAGCACTAGGAAGGCAGAGGCAGGTGGATCTCTGATGAGTTCCAGACCAGCCTGGTCTATAGAATGAGTTCCAGGATGGCCAGAGCTACCTAGAAAGGCCCAGTCTTGAAAAACCTAAATAAATGAATAATGAATGAATGAATGAATGAATGAATGAATGAACTAACTAACAAATGAATGGGTCACTTGTACTTGCTGAAACATTTCTCCTTAGAGCAGCATTGGATGGAAAGTCTGAAGGTGAACTTTTAAGTTAAATAGTCTGATCCCTGAAAGAGAAGGACACTGGACATCCAGAATTCTAGGCTGTTTTGTACTGGTGAATACAGCCACATTCACAAGCCGATCTGGTAGTGGCTAAGAACTTTGAAAAAAAAAAAATGTCAAATGAGGGCGGAAGAACCATCTCAGTGGCCAATTGCTTTTGCTACACTCCTAGAGGTCCCATGTTCTATTCTCAGACCACACCTTCAGATGGTCATGTCAGCAGTTCCAGGGGATCTGACACCCTCGGTGGCCTCCAGGGGGTACTTGCAGTCATGTGGCATATGCAAACACACACACGCATAAGTCAAAATTTTAAGAAATCTTTGTCTAGGGAGAATGCTTTCTTTCTTTTTTTAAAAAAAGATTTATTTTTTTATTTATTTAAATATTATATATAAGTACACTGTAGCTGTCTTCAGACACACCAGAAGAGGGCATCAGATCTCATTACAGACAGGTGTGAGCCGCCATGTGGTTGCTGGGAGTTGAACTCAGGGCCTCTGGAAGAGCAGCAGTCAGTGCTCTTAACCTCTGAGCCACCTCTCCAGCCCTATGGGAGAATGCTTTCTTTTTTTTTTTTTTTTTTTTTTTTTTTTTTTTTTTGAGCTGGGGACAGAACCCAGGGCCTTGCGCTTGCTAGGCAAGCGCTCTACCACTGAGCTAAATCCCCAACCCCAGGGAGAATGCTTTCTTATCACCCCCAGGGGGACTGAGACACATGGCTCAACATGGGAAGATCTGCATATCAGAGTCAGCTATGTTGTAACCTGCTCCAGGAGAAACAATTTCAGATCAGGGATGTGCTAGCTGGGTGCAATTGCTGAAGTACAATGCAGTGAGATTCACGGCTCAGAAACAATTCTGTTATCACAGCCACCTTGTTGAACATTTATCTCTACCCTATTGGTTTTGTATTTGTTTTGTCAACAACAACAACAACAACAACAACAACAACAACAGCAACAACCACCTTCAGAAAACTAGATACTGTGCTCAAAGTCACACAGCGTGCTGCCAAGAGAGTCTCGTTTACAGAGGCCTTTCTTAGTCCAAGTTTCTAAATATGTTTTTAATATTAGGTTTGTTCTTAACCCATCTGGAAGTTATATCTTCCAAGTGTGTATATAGTCAATTACCCTGACACCCTTTACTGAATTATGTATTTCCCCCCCTATGGGCTAGAAATGCCAATTTTTAAAAAATCATAATTTTTTTTTCTTTTTTTTTTTCGGAGCTGGGGACCGAACCCAGGGCCTTGCGCTCGCTAGGCAAGCGCTCTACCGCTGAGCTAAATCCCCAACCCCAAAAATCATAATTTTTATCCTCATGTGTAAGGGTCAGTTCCTACATTTATCCAATCTAACACGCCTGTTCTAGTATTAGTCAATTCGATATGCCCCACTCATTAATTTGACGTTCCAATTAGTTATAAATAGGAAATAGTGAATTAACCTTTCCTCATACTAAAACTTTATTCTTCTAATTTCCACAGTTCTTAAGTGTCTTAGTATCTAGTTGTAAATGATATTTTTATGTCCTCTGGCTAGCCCATATAAAACACACACAGTTCCGGCACTAGATTTACAAGCTGAAAGCCTAGATTGGGCTTTTTTTGAGCTGCTTTAACTTCCATTCCAGCCACGCGTCCCTTGCTACTCGCTATTTCTCCAGCTACGTACGCATGGTCCATCTCCTCTCACGACTGTTTCCTCCTCCCCTTGTCTCCTCTTTTCTCTCTCGGTCTTTCCTGAGACCCCTCACTGGGGCCTCAAGTCCCGCCTTTCTCTCTCCCTACTGCCCAATCACAGGCTTTAGCTTTTGTTGACCAGTCAATGCTCAGAGCAAGGTTTATACATTAAACGCCAGTGTACATGAAACTTTGCTCTTCTTGGGACGACTAGATCTTGGGGTACACAATTTAGCATTTGAATACATTGTAGCACAAGACCAACCCCAACATATAGTAGGGGTTTTGATTTTTTTTTTTTTATTTCTGTTTTATACTTTGGCTATTTTTGCTCCTGCTCTGTCTCCTTCCAGTGGGTTGTTTTGAAGATCAAATGGATTGATTGATATGGAACACTGGAAACAGAGAACTGCATTTGGCCAGCCTTTGGCCCATCAGACACGTAATGCTATTGTTGGATGACAAGCACCCCAGCACTGCCACCATGTTAACAGTGTGGTCTCCAGCTTGAGGAGGCAGTAGACCCTTTAAGGGCTTAGCAGAAAAAGAACCTGTCCCTGGGGGCTTGTTTTTGAAAGTGACACTGGCACCATGACCCTTCCCCCTGCTCCACCTCTCAGTGTCACAGTGAGTCACTGGTCACGGTGTCAGCGGCAGGGCTCCCATGCTCCCTCCATGATGAGCTGCATCACCACAGATCCAAAAGCAATGGAGCCAATCAACCACAAACTGAAACCTCCAGAACCGAGAGCCAATACACACTTGTCTTGGTTGTAGGTTGATTTTCTCAGGTCATTCGCTACAATGGTGACAAGCTAATGAAACGAGAACTTCATTATTGTTATTTTTTCTTTTAGTTTATTAGAAAACAGCCTCCTCCTAGGCACTGAAGAGTCTGCAGCTCCTCCGGTTTAGTGACTATAAAATTAAGTGAGTCTTTCTTCCTTTCTTTCTTTCTTTCTTTCTTTCTTTCTTTCTTTCTTTCTTTCTTTCTTTCTTTCTTCCTTCCTTCCTTCCTTCCTTCCTTCCTTCCTTCCTTCCTTCCTTCCTTCTTTCTTTCTTTCTTCTTTCTTTCTTTCTTTCTTTCTTTTTTTCTTTTTTCTTTTCTTCACTTGTTTTGTGTTTTGTTTTCCGGTGAGACAGAAAAGGGAACTGAGAGATCCAACCTTTCCATCTGGATCAACCTTGGATCTCGACCAACCTTGTTGCTTTGATCCCGTTCCGCTCTTCCTCTGGCTTTTCAGAAAGTGGTGATCAGCTCCTGAGCTATCTGGGACACGATGGCATCCCCTCCCCTGGGCTGACCTTCCTCTCCACAGGCATTCATACTTTCTCTGCTCTGTAGTGCCTGTGAATTTCATCAACCTGTCCACTTTCTAAAGCTCAAATGCTGACCTCCCCGCCCATGGAGGACTTCTCTTTCTCCTTTCAGTCCTTGCTCACATACATTTTATTTCTTTGATCTTATTCTCTGGCCTGTGTGGAGGCCTAACATTCCAATCAGCTGGGTCATTCACTTGGCTAAGGGACCACACCTAGAAAAGTGAGCTCAGTGGGCAGAATAATTAGTCCTTTAATGAGATGCTGTATTTTTCCTTCCTATTATCCCCACCCCTACTGCAGTCGTTCACAAAGCTACAGAGCTTGTAAGTCTACGCCACTTCTTTCCGTCTCTTCCCTGAGCAAGCTTCCCTTCACGCTTTGAGTTGCTGCAGCATTTTGGGCTTCTCTCCTCTCTCTCTATAGCCTTCCATTCTGCCATGGGCTGCTTGCTGGCCATGGGTCTGACCTCCCAGCATAAACGACATGGCCTCTTTGCTCCTTCTCCTCATCATCCTTCCCCTCCAGACATCAGGAGCAGTTTCCGGCTGCCCTATCTTGACTTTCTTCTAAACTCTAACGGAATTGTGCTTTCTTCTGCTGTTGTCTGTCCTTAAATTCTTTTATGGTGAGATTGGGAACTCGAAGAGGGGAGTCATGATTTCCTCTGGGTCAATTCTAGCAGGCTTCAGGAGGTAACAAAATTAGTTGTAAATATCCAGTCCGTTGTCTTCATCCAGGACCTAAATCTAATGGTTCCCAACTATCACATACAACTAGCATACAGGACCATGGTAGGTGCTTGTTTTCAACTTGAGGTCACTCATCCTGGTTCATCTGACTAGGACGGTGTGTTCTGTTCCTGCATCTCTAAAGTAGATATGCTGGCCTCATAAAGCAAGCTGGATACTCCCCTGCCTCATAATTTAGAAGAGTTTATCTGTTCATTAAGGTCCAGGAGAGCTCAGACTAAGTGATGGATCCCAGCTCCATCCTAGATCTGCCTAGAAGACATGGCCCAATCCCTTCCTCGTATCCTAGAAGCAAGGAGCACACAGTGAGTCCCAGAGCAGCATGTTGGAGTACAATAGCTGCAGGGGCAGGAAAAATGGACATCGTAGTATAGATGCTGGGGATAAAGGAAGAGTAGACAGAGTGAACTACTAAAGGATATCTCTGACATTTAACTCAGTCATCCTTAGAAGAAATATTAGTTTAGTGACCTGCCTTGCAGCAGGTGACTTGATTCTGTATACAGAACTGGACTGCTTAGCTGTCTCTCAGTGGAAAACAAACTGAGGAAGAGTAACGACTGAAAATATCCTGTCCTACTGAAGAGCTGAAAGAGGAAATCCAGGAATGCAAATAAACAAAAGAACCATTCTCCAAGCCACTCATTTTCCAAGTCAGAGCAATTTGCTCTGAAACTTCTGTGTTGCAAGTATCCCCAGCCTTCTCCCCACCACGGAAGCCTCTACCTGTGGCCCGCTCACACTGGCTACCGATGCTCTAGGAAATGGACAGCAGTGCATAATTTCGTTCCATGAAAACTCAATGACAGCAGAGGGAAGCGTCTAGTTAAGATACCGCACAGGGCTCAGAGCGAGTCCTTCCTTTTCAGGGCGTTTAATACCAAGCCAGATAACGAGGGTAACTAAGCTGTTTGTGTCCTAGTTTTCCAAGCATGGAAGTGAGGTCGGACATGGCTCTTAATTGGATCCCTTAGTTCTGTAAGCTGCGTGGGATGTCACAGCACAGCAAGGATACAACGCAGAGCCTTGTGCATCATCTGCTACTGTGCGGTCTCACTTACTGAATTCAAAAAGGTGTGTGTGTGTGTGTGTGTTTGTGTTGACAAATTTCCGTTACTCTAGAAAGGGATGGAAATTGCCATGCTAATGTTTGGAGACTCATCTCATTGTCTTACTGCTTTACGCAGGCCCTCTAGGTGTCTCTCTCTCTCTCTCTCTCTCTCTCTCCTCTCTCTCTCTCTTCCCCTTCCTTCCCTCCTCCTCCCCCTCCTTTCTTTCTTTCTTTCCTTTTCTTTCTTTCTTTCTTTCTTTCTTTTTTCTTTCTTTTTCTTCCTTCCTTTTCCCTTCCCTTTTCTTCCTTCCCTTCCTTCCCTTTCTTCCTTCCCTTCCTTCCTTCTTCCTTTCTTTTCTTTCTTTCTTTCTTTCTTTCTTTCTTTTCTTTCTTTCTTTCTTTCTTAAATACTTTTTTGCTTCTGTTTTTGTTTAGAAACCCATTTTGAGCATCTCTGGGTTGGGGGAAATGATAAAGTAGAAACTAGAGACAGCATAATCAGATTGCTAGTGTCCACTACCTTAGAATAGACCCTCGGGTTCAAGTTATGGTGTCCTCCCTTTTTTCCAAGACAGGGTCTCTCTGTGTATCCCTGGCTGTCCTGGAACTTGCTCTGTAGACCAGGCTGGCCTCAAACTCACTGATCTACCTGCCTCTGCCTCCTGAGTGCTGGGATCAATGGTCTGTGCCGCTATACCTAGCCAGGGGTTCCCTTTGAATATGTGCATGAACCTGAAGCAATTTAACTTCAGCATTCCTGTGCATAAAGAGACTGCAATTATGGTTTGTACCTCAAAGGATTATGGGAGGGGTGGATGGATTCATGAGCCCTGAGCACTAAGAAAAGCACCTGGCATGCAGCAGTGCACAGCACTTGCAGGACGCTCTCTTCTTACCGTCTGCCTGTGGTCTGAAGCAACGGGTGCACCTGCCACTTCCTAACTCTGGGTTCATGGCTCAATCTCTGTTTGGGTTACTCAATACACTGAATACGTGTAAACCATGCGCTCAGTGGTTGTGGCCCACTGCTAATGACTGCAACCCACGGCTGGGGACTGCAATACGGGAGCCACGCGGTTAAGAACGTGTGCTTCCAGTGACAC